>NW_027657203.1:0-37081 GCF_964235325.1 Thermobia domestica | reverse complement strand
CACGCGGACGAGCCCAACGCTCTAACCACTCGACTACGGTGTTCCAAATTTTATGTTTATATAATTACATAAAAGGTTTTGCCTTTCTGTTGCATGTATTGTATTCTGATATTTTGATTACCTTTCTTGTTGTAGGCTTCATCTGAGGAATAAACTACTTATGCAGGTAAGTACGTCATTTAAATTAACCTTATTGAAATGTGTGAAATATACACTCGTTGTGAAAACTGAAAAAATATTACTGACTGTCACCACGAACATTCTCGTGTTCGTACTGATGGTCAGTGATATTTTTCAGGGTTTTCACAATAAATTTATATTTTACACAATTTTAGTTCAATTAACACTTTCAGCCCCATGTGTATCTTTTTGATACACAGTGAGGGTTTACTGATGGACCACGTGTATCAAATAGATACACATGGGCTGACAGTGTTCATAGCAAACTGTAGTCTGGTCCCGAGATGAAATTTACTCAAACAGGTTTGGGGCTGAAAGTGTTAAGGAGATTTAAAAGACATACTCACCAGCATACGTATTTTGTTCCTCAGATGAAGCCCGCAGCAAGAACAGTGGACAAAATATCAAGAGAATACAACGAATCCATGTAACATTAAGATCAAACTTGTTATTTAACTGTATGTACCAGTTACGTGAAAAATTAAACCTGTAGCATCATTTGTTTGTACTGATTCGTAGTACGTGGAATTTCAAAACAAGTTTATCACTAATATAATGAACAGCCGTAAAATAACATGCAGTTAAAATTCAGCTGAGATATTAAAGAAATTGTATACTTTGAAAGTTAGCACTATATTTGTATCTACCACCAAACAACACCCAAAACTACGATACCAACCCTAATTGTGACCTTTTGCAACATATTACACGAAACATGCCATACTGACGAAGACAAATATATCACGGAACAAGACTTTACTCTAGAATAATAAAACTACTTAAAAATATAAAACAACTGAAATTCATAAAACCTAAAGAAGAATCGAGAATAAGAGTGCGGAAGATATGAACACATTCATATAAATGAAACAACTCGAAATCTTGAACAACAAAACTACAGTAAAAGGTGTCTCCCAATACTGGATTAATACAAAAGATGACAAAAAAAAGTTACTTTCTTTCTCCTGTCAAAACAAGAAATAAGTTTTTAATCCCAAACATTCACAATAATTCACTTCATCACCAATACAGCACTTTCACTGGACCCACTAACTGGAACAACCAATACGATTTAAACTGTGTTACTAATCACAACCTGAAATGTAGGAGAAAGACAAAATGGGAACCCTGGAAAATAAAGGAAGAAATTCAAAACAGTTGGCCTACCCATGCCAGGGGAAGCGGGACGCTTACTTTGACCAGTTTGTGATTGTGTTTGACCTGCAATTGACCATGGCACCTCTGTGTGAAAAAAATAATCGTATTTAATATTGCAAACATTTACAAAATGATTCCCATGCGTTCAAGAAAAAAAATAATAATAATAAAAGCAAGTGCTACATTAAAAAATCCAAATCCTGAAATTAAGAAAACATTTAAATAATCTACAATAAAGGCTTGAAAAATAAAATACTCATCACAATCTGTCATTGTGAAACTTCCGAAGTGAATCTGGACAAAAATCATCACAAGAAATACTAGCAAGATTTCCTATATTTCTAGCGAGTTACATTAATGACACTATCCGAAAAGTACTTTCATAAAGATATAACTTAATGAGTATTCAATAATAGCAACCAGTATTATGGACTTACAATTCAAGAATATTTAAAGTAGGGATAGCCAACATGTCAACGGTGGCCCACTAATCGAGCAACAAGTTATCACAAAAGAGATTTGAAATAGGTTTTTTACACTGCAAAGGTCTTTTTGCACTTGTCAATGATTAAACTCGGCATGTCTGCCATGAAAGAAAATATAGGATAGAAAACAAGCAAACACAGTGATATAATTCAATTAGGGTAAATTAGTAACACGGTGCAATATGAATCATCATCTGCCGAAACTACGCGGTAAGGCAAAAAAAAAAAAAAATCCAGTTATTATGAAAAATGAATCAAATACTTGTAGGGATTTTAAATTTAACTAGGAACGAAAAATGCGTTGATTGCCAACAGACAGGGAACAAATAGGGTACAGACACGGAGGAAGCGAGAAATGAGTTAAGTATAAACACTGTCTGATGAAACCAATATGTTCAGTTAGTTGGCGAAACTCTTACATATTTAATGTTTTTAAATAAACGTTGCTGTGTTCTGTGATTTGCATTTCTTGTCGAAGTTACTTAAGACAGCTTACGACAGCTTAAGACAGCTAAGTTACTTAAGAACAATGAAAAGTAGCATATTAATAAGGTACACCATCAGAACCATAAAATTAATATATTAACAAAGGAAAAAAAAAAACAATATAGTATACATTAAAAAACAGAACATACAACGGTGAGTTTTAAGTCTTGCAATATTCTGGTACACAACATACTTGTACCTTCCTGCTAGTTGCACGATTCCACGTCGATACCACGCCTTGTTTTTAGGTAAAGAAGTCTGTCACTCCTGTCTTCTGTTGGTTGGTGAAGAATCGTTAATTTCAGGTAGTTCGCCATGGACCAAAACTCATACTAATTGAAGGAACATAGTCAAGATTATATGCCGGGTGTTAACATGTTGAATGCGATCAACTTCCTGCGAGTTTTGAGCCGAGTGTGGTTTTGCGTTATCTTGTAGCAGTATGGCGCGCTTTCGGTTCACCACTGCAGGATATTGTAGAGTAGTGCAAGATACATCAGCCGCAACTGTTCGAACATAGTGAATTGCTCCCCTCGTAGTTCCAACACACACAAAGAACTTGATGCTCGAAACGGCCCTATTTGACGACCAGTTCTGGAAGTTGGCCTTGCTCACTGTTTTTCCACATTCGAATTTCGAGAAAAAAAAATCGTCGCATGTGACGGCACGTATCAAGAAACGCACATTACACGGACTTTGCACCAGCTGTCGACACACATCCATTTTCCTCTGGGCCTGAGCTGTGGTATGCTGAATTCGTTGGCCTATGTGACACAATGCGGCAGCTCCCGACAGTTTTCAGAGTTCGTGAGGATAACGCACTACAGTGAACTGGGGCATGCTGAATTCGTTTGACAATCGGTGTGTTCTGATGGATGGATTTTCCTCAACGGTGTGTCGTACAACCTCAGAATTATTATACTGGGGCAACGGCCGGACTTCGGCTGATCTTTGATATTTTATACACTTTGTACGAAATTACTGGAACTAATGAGTTGCCGTACTGTAGTTCACGGCTTCTTGCCCTCTCGCATGACAAATGTTTTGGGTTGCAGCCCCAGCATTCTGATTGAGTTCTAACTCATACAGTAACAGTTCACGTATCAGACGTTGTTGAGTACTCATCGTCACTGCCACTAAAAACTGACTGATGCTTTTAGTGGCTTTTGTATTGAATTGATGCTTTTTGTATTAAACTAGTTCATTTGCCACACTACTTCTGGAGCCAGTTTGACCTCCTACATAGGTCGATCACGGCGTATACATGTGCCTCTTGTTTGGGTTGTGGAAATATTGCAAGACTTATGACTCAAATTTGTTTTAAGATTTCAGAATCAACCAAAAGTAGTTGTGCATGTGCTTCAAGAATATTAGTCTAGAAAATTTAAGCATATAACATTTATGAGAATATTCATTTACATCGTACCCGAGAATTATTTTTCAAGCCTTTAAAAAAATAATGTGTTTCACATTGAGTAAATAGGTTGTCTGCAGCAAGGAAGCAAAGTATCCAATAACGATTAAGATCTATTTTTATGTCTACTTTCTTATTAAATTAAACTTACTCATATTATAAACTCTGCACTCACATTCATAAAGTGGACTGCAAAGTACGAGTATAAAATACACATCTATCTTCATGTGTGTATATACAAATTTAAATTGTTACAAATAATTCATGAACTCTTTCACATACAACCGGAATTACTGCTTGTTCATATTCGGCTCTTAACAAGTTATCTGTAGAATTCCTTATTTAGTAGCGAAAGCGGAATTAATTCGTGTAATCAAATATGTTTCAGCATTCTCATTGTACAAAGCAAGTAACGTTCATCTAATATATATTACGTATTTCAAACAATGTTTTCCCTATTTTTGTATCTTATTGCTAGTGTGCAATTTAATCATATCCAAAATCACATCATCTGTTTAATTATATGAATATTTTTACAAATATCGCAATAACGATGAAAACTTTGTATAGTTCATGTTCAATTGGTAACTTCGTAACTGTTCCCCCTAATAAATATTGTAGATAGTGTTAAATGTGGTGCACTTCTTAGTTTAACGTCCCACAATTGCGCTTGATAAGGGAGACTATGATGATGATAACGAATGAAATGGTAGAATGAAAAAAATGGGAGGAAATAGAGGAACATTGATACAACCCATGCACATGGTTTTTGTCCACTACAAACCCCACTTGGTGAGGACCGTACCAGAACATACTACCACTGGCGTTGGTGAACATACTACCTCTGACCCATCGTGGCTCCTACATACTGCACTAAATGAGAAATACTTTTGAAATGGACAAGCATATGCATTAATTGCTATACGAATAACAATATTTTATAAGAAAAAAACTACAGTGATCGCGAAAAAAAAAAAAACTATAGTGACCTAACTTCAGTAAGTATTGTCCGAATAATTGTCTTCATCCGTTAAAAATGTTTATTCCTCACTGCTGTTTTCTTAGGTTACTCATTTGAAATGAAAGTTACTTGTTTAATGTATTTGCGAGTTACAACGGGATAATATCATACATAGCACGTAGCAGGTACACATAGTGCGTAAAACGTCATATTTAACCCAAAGGGAAGTAACCCAACGTTGAGAAGTATCAAAAAGAAACGCCGAATTATGGGTAGAGCTCAGAATTCTCTCACCTTAACTCATACTTGAACTGTACACATTATAGTTTAAAGGGACAAGTTTTGCCAATAGATGTCACTACAGTCTTCGTATCTCTCATGTATTTTTTACTTTTCACGAAAACTCACGATTTCTCCTACAAATTTCAACCTAGAGACATTCAAATTTTTAGAGAAGCAACTTCATGAAACATCGAAGGCAACAATCCGTGCCGATTTTTATTTAGAATTTTCTTCGTTGTTGAAACAGTTCCATTATTAAAGGTTTGGATATCCATTTGGTTATCAGTAATTTTTTTTTTTTTTTAATCTCTACTTCAGCACACACACCCTTCCTTTCACTAGTGACTTTTTTCCCCAGTTTTCTCAATACCTCGAAAGTACTTGATTCTTCAGTGAACAAATAGTTAATGCGCGTGCGCTTTCCGAACGAGACAAACCCTCTCTCATATAGCCTCGATGCTGACTGTGAGAACAATGTTAATCGAACTCCTATTTGATTGGAACATCCTACACTAGATATTGCTGTTTCAACGCTTTAATTCACATTGAAAAACAATAAAAAGAGAGAAAACTCCAAGATAAGGATTCCTGTTCGAAGTTCGCCGAAGTATTCGATTTGATATGAAAAATCCCATTTAAATTTAACTAATTACTAGTTGCAGGTGATCAACTGAGCTCTACCTCCGACGTCGAAAAGGTCAAGTGCCATTCAACTCCATTCTTGTAGAAAGGAATAATCACCCGTCTGGAGGATGTTAATAACGAACATCTGTCATAAATTTACAGTTCCTTATATCAAATGGAGAAAGGAAAGTTCTAATAAACGTAAGTTGGAAAACTCCTCCTTCCCGATTTATAAAATGCAAAAAATCACGTTATAAAAGCCCTACTTTGAAATCTATGGACACTATATATAAATATCGATGTTTCACAATGATTGGAATTCAACCCATCTAAAAATCTTGTTATGTGCGTGTGGGGGGGGGGTAAACTCTCTCTCTATTTTATATATATATATGTGTGAGAGAGAGACACACACTTGCGTGGTGAATAGCAGAGAATGTTTGCGGCGCTCACCAGAGCAATCTAGTAGTTTATATCGTACATTTGAGTAATGAATCACGTGTCCAGATTCTTGGTAGAAGTGGTTCATCAGTGAACGTCAAATCGTGTGTGTAGAGCGTATAATAGAGGACATAATAGACTCAAAAAGAGGGCAGATCGTAGGGGCGCGCCTAGCTGGTGCAAATGTGTCCAAAACCACAATACTCTGTGGCATCTCACAAGCTACAGTATCCAACGTGATGTGTGAATACGAACTGGAAGAACGAACCACATTCAGCAGGAGCAACTACAGGGGAAAAACGGCAGCTGTCTGAAAGGGACGTCAGACATTGATTAGAACTGTTGCACGAAAACAATCCGTCGATACCAGCGTACGGCCAACATCCAAGACAGGGTTGCGATACCGAAGCCTTTCATCAGTAGCACAAACGCCCCAAAGCATGTTCAGTGGTGTCAGAAACATAAAACCTGGACATTGGATGACATTACCGTATTTTCTCAGATTAGTCCCGCTACAATGTTTTCCAAACAACTAGGAGAGTGAGTGTTTGGAGAAGCCCTCTGATGCATACAGCCCACTCTGCTTGGTACCCAGAATCATGGAGGCGAATCCATGATGGTTTTGGTCGTGTCAGACTTTGGCCCCCTAATTGTGGTAGAAGGTCGTGTAACCGCCAAGCACTATAGAACCATTTACACCCTACGGTTTGAACACTTCCTAGACGACGGTGAAGTGTTCCAGGATGATAACTGTCCCATTCACACTGCTAAACTTGTCAACAGAGTGGTTCGATGAGCATGACAGTGAGGTGGAACATCTACCACGATCCGCTCAATGGGGTTTAAGAGGATCGAGTGAGGAAACGTACCCCTTTAACACGTGCACATGGTGAACTTCACTGCGCTCCAAGAGGAATGGCTGAAAATCCACCTACTACACCTATCAATCCTTCCCAAGTCGTGTTGCTGCTGTACTAACGCCCCCAACGTTTCAGTGTCAATGTCCACTACTTATACACATATACTTCAAAACTAGGATTGGAATAATAATCTTTTACATGTTTGTAATTACAGTCTTCACTCGTCTTCTTTACTACACTACTAGTTTCAGAATTGACTTAAAAATGTACTTCTCAAGAGATCATTACCAGAACAGAACACCATTACAAAAATGTTTGGCAATCATCCATAATGAATTTTGTTTGCGATCGCATCACGAGGAAACTGCTAAAACATTTGGAATTAATTTTCGGATGTAGTTACTGCGTACTTCAAACTAGTTTCCCCGATGGCAGAACTTTCTTTGTCTTTCCGCGATTAGCTTCTCATACTTTTATTACAGCGTTACATGGCAATTATTCTGCACAAATACAGCAGATTTTCTGCGATCACATCGTAGATCGCGGCATGTTCTGCTATGGGGCTAGTTTCTATTACCGGTATGTTATTTTGATTAAAATGTATATCTTAAAGGAGGGGAAATATCTATACGCAAAAATGTAATATCTCAAGATCCTGTTAAGTTAGGAAAATGGAACATGGTATATAAACTGTTCATTAAAAACAAGTGGATCAGAATCTCAGTATATTTCACAATTCTCGTGTTAAGAGGGAATGGGGGAATTTTCTATTATTCCTTTCTTCACACTGAGGGTGAGTAGCCTATTTATAACATCACGGGAGAATAGTTGAACAGTCTGAAAATAATTTCTGAACACAGTACCTACTTTGAGCTGTCTTTATAGCCTTCCAAACTATGCGATGCGTAAGTTACGAAGTATAATAGAAGTGCTATGTCCGTCTGTTTGTCGATCAGTACAGAAAAAAAAAGTAAGAGACAAAGAGAAGCAGTTTTCTGCAATAGATACTGCGTCTCAAGAACCTGTTATATCTCCTCTGTTAAACCTTCTATTTAAGCCAAAAATGGTTCAAATTAGCCATTTCCGGTTTCAACGTTTATCATCATAGGACGAAAATGGTAACAGTTTTTTTTTTTTTTTTTAACAAACTTCAACATATTCGCTGTCTAACATATCATGACTATCGGTAATACTATCAAAACCGGAAGTGTTTCAAACTGGAATCAAACGACGCTGTAGCGGGCCGGAAGACATGCCAGGCATTTGGTGATGGTGTTGTGACTACGTGGACAGTGCAGCAGTAGTTTAACAAGTTTAAGGACGGTAACGAAACACTCGAAAATGCACCACTTGCCGGAAGACCAACACATGTACAAAATTATCTTTACGGAGGCAACTGAGGCGAACAGTGGTCAGACATGTGAGGAACTGGACTACAATTCAGGGTGAAGGGAGAAACCATTCGGCAGTACCTCCATCAACCTGGGAAGCACCACAAGTTGGGTCGATGGGTCCCACATGATTTGACTCCGGGCCAGAAGGCAACGTGAGCAGACACCTGTGTTTCTTTGCTGTCTCATTTGAGGAAGGAGCCATTTCTGGACAGGGTGTTGACATGTGATGACAAGTGAGTCCTGTACGAAGCTCCACGGTGCCGTTATCATTGGTTTGCATCCCATGAACCGGTTCCAAAACAGCCGAAAGCATCACTGCGCCAGAAGAAGGTATTCCTGTGTGTTTGGTGGACTGCTCACGGCATCGTGCATCTGAAACTGCTACCAACCGGTCAGAGCATCAATGCAACTGTGTACTGTCAGCCGTTGAGCCGTGTTCAAGGAAAACTCGAAACTCTGAAGCCACCACTTCTGAATCGCAAAGGGGTCCTCCTGTTACAGGACAACGCTAAGCCCCACATGGATAGGATGATCCAGCACACAATCCTACGCCTTGGATAAACACGTAATGCATGCGCCGACCTCCCCGGACATTGTACTGTCCGATTATCACTTGCTCCATTCCTTGGGCAATCACCTTTGAGAACGCCAGATCAAATCCCTAGTAGAGGTGCAAAATGCACTTGATACCTTCTTTGCTTCAAATCCACCAAGTTTTACCGCGATGGAATTCATGGCTTTCCAAAACGTTGGCAGAAGGTAGTCAATGTTGATGGGGACTACTTTGGATCTTCCAGGTACGTCTTAAGTGACATATCGATGTTTGAAGGGATAGGAGAAAAAGCGACAGAACTTTCTTGGTTACATTTATATAATCACAACCAGCAACACACTATCGAAACCGAAAGTGGATAAATTTACTATTGTCGATTTCAATACTGGTAATCATGAAGAAAAAAAGAAAAAAAAAAAAAGATATACCAGCAAGCAGTTTATTGCCATCGATTCAGTACAGTATCCCAAGAATACGTTCTATTTCCTCTAACACTCTATTCAAACTGAAGTGGGTCAAATTAACTTTTTTTTTTTTTTTAAGCTTTAACCTCTTTATCGCCATAGAATAAAAGTAGTAAGGGATAACAAATAACGGATTTTTGATATAGATTCACCGTCAGAACAGGTTCTATGTTTCATTTTATTCTTGTGCTGCAACCAGTACTTACACATGTACTACTTCAAGTTTGAGTGCTGAATTTGGGAAATCTATCGTAATTTTAAATTGTAACTAAAAGGTCCAAAATTTCACCCAAAAATACACTACATGAGCCCGTCAAGATTGGAAGATGAAACTCGGTATATAACCTCCTCACTAAAAATAAAGAGACTCTCCTGGAATAGAAATTTTCCCCTCGATTACGACCACGGTGAAGACAATGGTTAATTTGGTAAAAGTGCATTTTTACGCGAATCAAGGTAATAATCTTGCATTTTATTTATACCAGTACGTGTGTAATGATTTGGAATTTTATTCTGTTCTAGTACAAATGGGAGATGAACGCGGGTAATAACTAAGTTAGATAGGTAAGCTATTGTTTCTATAGTACTCAATAACTACGAATCTCCTCAGGTACTGCTAGCGACTGAAACAAGTACAACAGAAGCTCGTATCACCTCTTCAGTTGAATTCTTGTAAAATTTGGATGATTACCAGGAAAGTGGGTAATATCTACCACACAGAGCACGATTTTCATAGTGTACCCTTTCAGCTGTAAAGTTTGCACTCTGCATATTTGCATTTTCGTAACAATGTGTGTTGATGTTTTCTGGTACAATTTTTACTACATTTCTGCCTATAGAGCAAGACGAAGCCGAATATTAGCACCTAAGATGAGATATTGGGCCTCTGTGCCGCAGGACACTATAAGGTTTATGTTAGCTTAGGGTAGGATAGTTTAATTTATTATAGGTTCCATATTCTTGGATATAATTATTCTGTAGCACCTAACCCCGAAATTGATTCAGGATTTAGAGTTCTGGGCTTTTGGTATATACGGCCATTTAGCCCGTCACGTTTGAGGGATGACGTCCCTCGACGGGCACTCTATCCGGGGAAAGGGAAGGAAGAGCGGCCTGGGATCTGTAAATTAGATACCACCCCGGCATTTTCCTAGTGTGAATGAGAAAAACCTCATTCGAGGTGGCTGGCCTCAAAAAGCTTTCCGAGAATCGAACCCGGGATCGCTCACACCGAAGGCGAAAGAGTTAACAACTACGCTACGTGGAGCCACACACACCGATATTGAGTGGATTTCAGATGATAAAGCACATGTGAAAGAGCAATGCCTAATATATGATATGGAAGTACAATGCCCATATTCATCCTTTCGAAATCAATGGTGCTAGCTGTGACTAAGAAGCAAAAAACGCACAGGAAATAATATTATTTTATATTCCCCAGCTAGTCATGCAGTTCAACAAAACACTATGCGATTGCCTATAGCTAACAAAAGCAAAGAGATACCATTACAACAGATTTTTCACAAACTTTTTCATTATCGTACATTACTGTCTATAAATATTGCGACATCGTCAGTTATTTTACGGTTGTTATCAGTGGTTAACACTATGGAATGCGAATAAATCAATCACTTCATTCAACTCAACCTCTCATGTGTACATAACACTGAACACAAACAAATAAATAAATATCCATGGCAGTAAGAAGTCAGTGACTCATATTCTACACACGCTATACTGAAAGACCATCTCGCATCTAAAGTGAAACGAATAATATCCTCTAAAGATGTATTGCTATGCATCCTCACACACACTTCTTTACATAAACGCTGATATAAAGATGTACAGACATAAAAATTTAAACCAGCATCTCGTATATACCCTTGCCCTATCCCAAATACAGTATTGGCCTTGGAAGGAGAAAAACGTGACTATTTCGAGTGCATTTCGTGTTTTACTCCAGCCTTCACTCAAAGTTTTACCCAATTTGAATTAAATCACTTTAGTACTATAGAACTATCTGTTTCTCACATCTAAAATTAATTGCAGGAGAAAGAACTATTTATTAGTAAATTAAAATTTCGTTAACAAAGGATGACCTCAAGAATTCTGGCTGCAAGAAGCTACTTTTAAAATACTATTTATTCTATTTACTACGAAAAATTAAACACCTTATACATTCAGAATAAAATACTTACGCTGCCCGACGGGATACATATTCTACAATACCGATCAAATAAATAATAAAGTTACAATAAATAAATACGACGAGCAGTCCTCGCCACTCAACCTCCCAATTAAAACATTAGCAATATGGCGTCGACATGACGTCAAGGTTAGGAGCTAATACACTGAATTTTATTGGTTGTATAACGAACCAGACTGAAGCATTTCAGCGTTGCCAAATATGAAAAATAAACCTTAAAATACCATAGTACACAAGCAAGCAAATCAGTGGCGAAATTCAATTTCATGTACTACCACATTCCATAGCGATTTGCGTCAACAAACGCAATATTACAGAACGACAGTCCCTATTACAGTTGTATTATTTCTGTTGCGATGCAATCCACAAATTTTACGAAGGCTGTTACGAAATGATGCTCTATGTTCACTTTGCAATAAAAAAAAGAAAAGAAAAAAGGAAAATAAAAGAAAAAAGAATTGAAGTCTAAGTTTTACGTTCCACGTTTATGCCAGTTATACTAAATGAGATGGTGATGATGATAAATGAATGCAATGGTGGAATGAATAAAGTGGAAAGAAACGGAATAACTCCGAGAAAACCCATGGACACGGTATTTCTTCAAGACAGTCCTTTTGGCGCAAGCTGGAATCGAACCAGGAACCTCACGCACCAGAAATCAACGCTCTATCACAGAGCTACCGCGCCCCCAAAGAATCATTTTTTAGACCTTTTGCAAAATTTCTTCCATATTTGTGCCTAAACTTAAACTATTTTTTTTTCGAATTGTCTCATACCTATATGGTTGGCGCAAGTACCTTCGGCTAAAAAGATCCGGATTCGATTCCGGTGGGGGCTTACATTGTTCGGAACCCACGTTAAGCTGAAGGTCCACGTCTCATATAGCCTCGGAGCTGAACTGGACGCTTAACTCAAAATCAATCAACAAAGAACCAGCCTCCTCTTCAGACACCCAAACTATCCTACGTCCAATGATGATTTTAATGGATTTCTCCCAGTTAGGGGGAAGGGAAGATTTCAATATATTGGGGAGTGAAAAGTAAAACTACGAAAAAACTGGTGATTCACGCTGAGGACGATAGATATGGTTCAGGAGAGAATTTTGTCACTTCGAAGGGGAGGCAGGGGCGGATCCAGGGGGGCGATTGCCCCCCCCTCCCCAGAAGAGGAAAGTTTCTTATTTTTTTATATAAATAAAACCCATCCCAAAGTTTGGAGCCCTTAAAAGTAGCAGTATGACAACCCACGCCCCCCCCCCTCAAATTCGGTCCTGTATCCGCCCCTGAGGGGAGGAATGTTTCCCCCGGCCATCCCAGAAATCATCATTGGCTATGCGTACAATGGAAATCTTTAGAATGGCTGTGTTCGTCCGTCGCATAAGTATCGAAAGTGTTACAAAACTGACATATTCGTCTATTTGTTTTCAATTACTTTCAGTTTGCATTCTTTCCTCAAAGTCAGTGACTGTTTCACAGCCATACAGTCAATAATTATAATGGCGATACCCACTATTTTTTTTATTTATCTTAATTTAAAAGAACAGTGTGTGGAATTATAATGTACCGGGTGTATCAAAAGTCCGGGACGATAGGTCAACTCCATTATTAATAAAGATACGAAAACGAAAACTGGAAAGAAAAAAGTTGTTGGGAGTAGATGGCTTTCTTTCTAGAATAGTGCAATTTTTCCAGTCGCACTAGCCGTTTGGATTTCACACTGGAAAAATGTCCTGTGTTAGACGAAAAAAAAAAATGGGTTCCAGTTCAGCAGGCTCTTCGAGCGGAACGGTAAAGACAGACAAAAATTACAGTGAACTTGCATATTACTGTGTGAAGAAACCTAGAACAACTGAAATCTGTTTTCCAACAATTTTATAATGTTAATATTCGTGAAGGCCTAAGGGCAACGTTGTTTTCTTAGGATGTCTTACCAGTCTAAACGGTTTTAATATATAGGTGTTAATGAACTATACCGACAAACTTTAAGAGACGAATCCTCACATCAAAATAAGAGAAAAAGTTCATTTGGACCTATGGCGAGTAGTGCACAGTTTCAGATCTAGGGCTGTCCAAAACGCAAAAAAAGACGAATTTCATGAGACCCTATTTCGAATTCGAGAGACTGTGGATGATGGTCCTTATCAGCGTAAAGGAAGTCACGCATACGCAATCCAAAAATGCATATTTCATTAATGTTCAATGGGTGTGTAAATTATTCCCTGCAGGGTAAAATTCCCAGACATGCCATGGACCGAATTTTGAGATATGCTCTGACTTTATGATTGGTCCAAAATAGGCAAACGATAAACGTTGATAGCAGTGAACACGAAATCATTTGGCGAGATGTCGGAAGTGTTAAGGATCGTCAGCAGCATGTTCTCCCTAACTCGCGGAAACGCATCTCATGTGGTTCGGATTCCACGTTAATCAGTAGGTCCACGTCTCATATAGCCTCGCTGCTAAAAGGGACGTTAAACTAAAATCAACTCAACTCAACACGCGGAAACGCATGATGCGATGTTTTCTTTCACGCTTATAAGTGATGAAAATGTGAAATACACCGTGACGAAATACATACCATTATACTTTATTCCGACCACAAAGAAACATGGAGCCGCTACTTTTTAACACTTCTGGCTTTTCTCCGAAGCATTGGATGTCCATTGTTGTCAATGTTTACCTCCTACTACTTTGGACCCTTTTTGAAATCAGGGTATAACTGAAAACTCTATTGAAGACATATCTGAGAATTACACCTGTAGGGAATACCCTCTACTCCTATTGACAATTGATGAAATATGCACTTTTGGATTGTGGCTTCCTTTACGCTGATTAAGGACTACCATCCATAGCTTCTGGAGTTCGAAATAGGGCGTGTTGAAATTTACCTTTTTCGAGATTTTGGACAGCCCTACCTCTGAAACTATACACTTTTCGCCATAGGTCCATATGGCCTTTTTTAAAATCTTATTTTGATGTGAGGAATCACCTCTTACAGTTTGTCGGTATAGTTCATTAACATCATTTATATCAAATACTAACGAAGTAAATGGACTTTGAAGTCTTTTAAGCTCCGCTTACTGGAAACGACTCCGCGCCATGCTTTTGCGCAAATGACGAATACCAGCAAGCAGTTTATTGCCATCGATTCAGTACAGTATCCCAAGAATACGTTCTATTTCCTCTAACACTCTATTCAAACTGAAGTGGGTCAAATTAACTTTTTTTTTTTTTTTTTTTTAGCTTTAACCTCTTTATCGCCATAGAATAAAAGTAGTAAGGGATAACAAATAACGGATTTTTGATATAGATTCACCGTCAGAACAGGTTCTATGTTTCATTTTATTCTTGTGCTGCAACCAGTACTTACACATGTACTACTTCAAGTTTGAGTGCTGAATTTGGGAAATCTATCGTAATTTTAAATTGTAACTAAAAGGTCCAAAATTTCACCCAAAAATACACTACATGAGCCCGTCAAGATTGGAAGATGAAACTCGGTATATAACCTCCTCACTAAAAATAAAGAGACTCTCCTGGAATAGAAATTTTCCCCTCGATTACGACCACGGTGAAGACAATGGTTAATTTGGTAAAAGTGCATTTTTACGCGAATCAAGGTAATAATCTTGCATTTTATTTATACCAGTACGTGTGTAATGATTTGGAATTTTATTCTGTTCTAGTACAAATGGGAGATGAACGCGGGTAATAACTAAGTTAGATAGGTAAGCTATTGTTTCTATAGTACTCAATAACTACGAATCTCCTCAGGTACTGCTAGCGACTGAAACAAGTACAACAGAAGCTCGTATCACCTCTTCAGTTGAATTCTTGTAAAATTTGGATGATTACCAGGAAAGTGGGTAATATCTACCACACAGAGCACGATTTTCATAGTGTACCCCAGTGTTGCCAACCAATTTTTCGAAAAATAAGGAAAATTCTTATACAAAATCCAGGAAAAATCCAGGATACAACTTAAAATCTAAAGATGTTAATTAGGATGATTATTTTTTTACAAGGCAAACAGTCCACCCATCAATGATTATACTTACCGATAAAATGTTAATCATCTTTATCTGCGTACATGTTAACACTGACTCTGCTGGTCAGAGAGCGATTCACAAGGGATCCTAGCATGATTTGTTAGAAGTGAGCCTTCTTGTGTGCAGCAATCCTTGCAAAGTTTGGGTATCAAGTCTGTCCGTTTCGCCTTCATCAAATTTACTATTAAAAACACTCTTCTACAGTGACTCTTGAGGAAGGCACAGCAAACACATAACAAATGTGGATAAATTCGGAAATATTAAGTGGTTATTTTCTAACAAGCATCAGAGGCGTCATTTAGGGAGGACGGGGAGGGGCAATTGCCCTTCCTGAGTTGGAGATTTATATTGATTTTATCAATAGAGTAGTAGTGAATCAATGAAATGTGCGAAATTTTACCTATAACAAAGGGTCTTATCCCCCCTAAGCAAAATCGGAAATGATGCTCCTGACAAGCATCCAAAAATCTTGAATAGATACATCATTTTCAGTTTACAAATCTGTGTTTCGCAATAACCGCCATTCTGTGTCTACTTGTTGCAATTTACTCTATTCTATATCATTAGGAAAGTAAGCTACGAGAGGAGCGATTTCTTTATCTCATTTGATGGGCTAATCATCTCTAAATGTTTCATGACAGAATCATGAAGCATATCTCTCTCTCGAGTTGAGTTGAGTTGAGTTTAACGTCCCGTTCAACAGCGAGGCTATATTAGACGTAGACCTACTGATTAACGTGGAATCCGAACTACATAAGGTCCCACCGGGAATTGAACCCGGTCCTTCCACGCCAAAATCTTGTACGCTAACCGCTTAGCCACAGAGGATCTCATATCTCTCTCGAATGTGATGTACTGCTTCAATATATATGTAGTGTGCCACACGCGCCATCTCAATTGGCGCCAAAATTTTTGCCACACTCCACAATTACTCAAACAATTAACGACAATTATTTTTCTAATTGCGTAGACAAGTTTATTTTTTTCTTAAATCTTAAAACAAGGAAGAACGAGAGAACAGGGAAATGTTAGTCATTCTCTTCGCGCATTCAAGTTCCTTCCAGCTGTCTTTATTTTTTTTGTTGGATGAAATATTATGTCTGCTTCATCCCTCCCAGCCAGCTGACTGTCTGCTCAAGAATCAGTTAAACTATAACCTTTCTCGTCTAGAGAAGATAATATTTTCTCCTACAGGAAAGTAATAGATTCCTACTTTTTGGTTATCAAAATCTTAAATAAATAGAAACGACAGAATTAATCTGAAATTCGTTTAGTTAACTTAAAGGTTAAAAAGGTTATTTTGTTAGTCAACCATATATTCAATAACTATGACACAGAGTCTCATCTTCCCGTAATACGACCACAAGTGTTCGATTATAAATTTGATTATTCACTATGTTTTTGGACGTTTTAGTAATATAAATTGTCACAGACCTAAGTCGTTAATTTTTAAAGCACACTTGCAAAGTTTGAACTTTTGAACTCTTGAAATTTTATTGAAAATATAATGTGTCTGGAGAGTCACGGTGTACTTAAAATTGTCTTAGTAAATTGTACTATCTGTAACCAAAATTGACTCTTTGTACACATGAGGTCAAATGTTAACCTTCTCAGGTTATCAGGGTTTTTGTATCAATAAATTTTTCCATGTACAGGAAGCTTTTAGGATACGCCCTCCGCCTGCTTACGCAGTCGCAGAAACTTAAATTCGTTTCATAAATAATTTGAAATCCAATCAGGTAAAACCCTGACTTACCCCTGCCTTCACACGTCCCTACCCTAGTGCCGTGTGAAAATGATAAGGTCGAACAAAAAGTGAGAACATCTCTCTAGAGAGAATAATTAGATAGAATTCGTCAATTCGGGGGAATCATCAGCATCTAGTTTTCGAAGAGGCGCGGGCCTCCGCCCGTTGCCCCCTTCGGGGGAATTCCGATCACCTTTAGGAGTGGCACAAGCTCCAGCTTGTTGCTTCCTTCGGGTAAAGTTCCATCAAACTCCAAGACATGGACTTATCGTCCACAGTCTAACTTGGAACTACGCCGGAACGTTGACACTCTTGTTATAGCCCGTTCTTCGGTCGGGAGAAACTTTGTTACATCCCTCACCGACTTGTGCTATTGTGTCGGCAGTGACTGTGAAATTCCATCATACGGCGTAAGGACGGTATTCCTTCCACCACGGATATTTCATAAATATTCATCATTGGAGACGAGCAGTGTGTGTTATCGCTAATTCAACCTTAAGTGCTCAACTGGACAGTACCTCTGTTCTCACTGTGAGTATACAGTCAACCTACAAACTTAGTTACTACTACTCAGATTCTGCTTACCTAATCTGAGCACTGGCTCTACACGGATCTCTTCAGATCTCTCATTAACTCAACTTTTGTGTACCTAAATGCTTCCTAAAACAATACTCGTTAACCTGTGCTAACGCTGAGTTACGTATCTATCGAAGACCTCATGTAGGAAAGTCACCCTGTAATGTATCAAGTCCACGGACTTATTCGAGCCAGCTAATAAAATTCTTCCTAACTCGAACTTGCGTTGTTTACGTCATTCCAAAAACAATCTCAATACTTCCTTTTGGTGAACGTTTCATAATCTTTCTCAATATCTATATTAACGCCTCGTATCGACGTGCCCATGTTGTAGTCTACTGGAGAAGGCAGATGACCTGTGGAATGAAATCCTGTTGGACGTAGTTCGAATCTGGGAACTGCATTCACCATTCGTCTCACCTCTATTCCATCATCCATCCAGGAGAAGACCAGCCTGTGCGAAGTCCCAAATATTCCGAAGACTTCTAATCCCGTACGAAGCTCAGTGACGACATCGTCTTACATGAAGTCCTGATCATCGTCCGTCTATCCTGTTCTTGTATTTCAGCCGCTCGAAGTACAAGTAAGTTTCTCGTAATAGTGTTCTTAGTGCTTTTAAGTGATTGTGCTACCTGGTGCGTACGAAACGGCTACAGCAGCGTCGAAGATAGCCCCGGAGTCTTCCCATCTCGACTTAGAGTGCCTGGAGGTAGGACCACGGACCTCAGGTGGGTTATCACTGTTTATTTAATGTTTTCATGTAACTGTCATTTGCATTATCTTTTCATAAAAAGTCGCTTAACTGTAAAGGGGATCACCTCCCAAGTAGTTTCAAAATTACTTTGAAA
This sequence comes from Thermobia domestica, assembly GCF_964235325.1. NCBI lineage: Eukaryota > Metazoa > Arthropoda > Insecta > Zygentoma > Lepismatidae > Thermobia > Thermobia domestica. The sequence continues at coordinate 18,354 of NW_027657203.1, read as the reverse complement.
CCTTTTGTTGCTTAAATATCGTTTGTGTGAATTGCTAATTACTTTTGATTTCCTAGATCTCTATTAATTCGAGCAGCAATCTCGTGTCTAATTATAATGATATAATATGTCTTTGATATGCTAATTTGCTAAGTATTCTGAACTGGCTGATAGCAGTGGTATTCCAACTCGCTAACGCCTTCTCGCTAAGGTCATAATACTTGTAACCATTGTTCTCTTGCGTGCTGACCACACTCGTCCTCATTTTGACGAAAACCGCCTTGCTTTTGTTATTTGTATTGTTACGGGACCCTAAAGCTGTCCCCTTGACGAGTGGTCATTCGATAGCCTATTTGCTTGAGATGGACATCTGCGCCTTTGCGCCCTCACTCGGTTGTTATTGAAATTGTATGTCATTTAACCATCTATCATCCGAGCTGCATAGCTCCTCTTTGACACGGACTAATTTGAAGTCCCAATATAAACAGCCTTTTTCAAGGCTACCTCTTGCTATCAATATAAACAGCCTTTTTCAAGACTACCTCTTGCTATCAATATAAACAGCCTTTTTCAAGGCTACCTCTTGCTATTGTTCATTATTATTGTACTAATAACAACCTCCTCCACCAAGACATACTTTGGTGACAGATTGGTGGAATGTGCACGCGCAACATAATTGTTGTCGGCCTGTGACATGCGATACCTCGCGTCACGCACATAATTTGATAACCGAATCGTTGGGATATGTACCCGCTGACTTAAGTTGGTGGCTACATTGAGACTCGAACCCTGGCCCACATAAATAGTGGCCCTGAAATGAATTAATCTTGTTGTGATATAATTATCCTCTGGCGGTATATAAATACTTGTTGTTCTTGGCTATCGTTCTCTATATCGGTGTCTTCACACCCTGTCAGTACGCCCATAAATTAGTTAAGCGCTCGTGTATATAAAACCTATATTTTGAATTCTACCTGAGCTTACTTGGGAGCGTGAACAAACTATTCGTTGTTCTTTAAATGCAAATGATAGAATCGGTGTTCTACAACTTTCTAACACTGAGAATCCTACCAGTCCACCACGAAGGTCTAAGCTTCCCCTTGAGACCGTTCGTGGCCGCGACAGAATTGGTGGCAGCGCGTGACATGCGAACCCGCTTCACAAGAGTAAATTCTGTTAATTTTGGTAAATTTTGGTAACAGCTTGTGATAGCGAAAAATTTAATCTATCTTGTAAATTGTTACACTGTATTGATTTAATCTTGTAATTTTAGTTAAAATTTAAGGAAAGTGTGTTTCAAAGTAAATCAAGTTAATTTGTGTGTTTTTGAATAGTTTGCACACCTCATTCAAAAGATTTTGTTCATTTTTAAATCACAAGATAGTTGTTTGGTAGAGACACAACAAATCTCTCATTTTTGCTTTGTTGACGTAAACGTAATCTTACATTCTTTTACAAATTTAAAAAGAGGGTTAGGTATAGTTTCATTGCAGAACTTATTGTTCCAATCTTTTCAAGCTAAGATAACACTCACAGAAACATCTTGTTCGTTTATTCTCCAACCCCCCCCCCCCGTGGTAGTTGTAAATAAAGAAAAACAAGATCAAAGAAGGTTCTCACCTAGAAAGAAAATAGGATAGAGAATTGACCGCGACAGGAAGTTTTCAATCTTTTGGACAGAAAGCCTTTCCTTTTGCGTTCGCCGTCAACCCACGGCTGTAAAAAAAAAAAAAAAAAAAAACAGCGGAACGAAATACTTGTTTCCCTCCGCAACCTTTCGAAGAACGATCTGTTTTCTTTCAAATGGTGAAATTTCTTTTTTCTTCCTAGTAACATTAATAAGAAGGTATAATAGTAGTAGTAGTTAAAGAAAAACGGAGGCGTGAGAATTCTTAACTCATTAAGTCAGTGTAGTTATTAATTACTTAAGTCATTGATCATTGAAAGAAAGTCAATTTGTTTTATGTATGTGACGATATCCACTCGTTCGTTCACTTATTCGTCACTCGTTCGTATTTCAGTAGTTGTAGAGAGAGAGAGAAAGGAAAATTAGTTAGTCAAAATGTTTGGACATCATAAATTGTATTATCCTGTCTATAAAGAAGACGAAGTTCTCATGCAAGATTCTTCATTTAAGTACCTACTTGCGCAACGTTCAGTTTTGCCTAAATTTGAATTGTTTAATCCCACTTACGGATTAACAGAACAAGAGGAAATTGTTCAAAATCTACGCGGCTTACGATTCCGAAAATGGTATGAATTGCATTTCCAGACTAGCCTAGCGAATAGTTCAGAAATTATATTCCACGGCATCAAAACCATGTCTTTGCATTATCTCTCCAATTTAATTGAGTATCATGAAGAGTTACGACCTTCAGTTCTTTTCGCATTCTCTGGTCCGAATCCGAGAATACAAATTGTTGCTTTATTACCGCTAGTCGCCAAAAATCTTGTTGTCAAACACCTAGAATCAACTCTTATTGATTTGCGTTTAGTTAAATGTGTCAAAACGGATGACCCTTTGAAATCTTTGAAGTTGTACAACGATTTAGCGTTTTTAATCGTTTCCAAAAACAGAAGCTATCTAAACCTCACGGCAAACGTAGAACTTTTCAAGGAAAATGTATCCATTTATGAGTATTATTAGACATGAAATGAGAAATTGCGTGCATTCATGTATGTTTGTTCAGGAATATTGAAACCTATTAATTAATGAAAATGTAGTATACCGTTCTAGTTAAATCTCTTTGTATTGCAATGGCCGTATAGTATTAAAGTAATGTGGAAAGTATCAATTCGAAAATCTAATTGCAAATGTGTCGGACGTAAAAATGTCGTCAGCCCATGTGACGTAATCATCAAACTCAGGTGTTTCCGCTCAATTTATAATCTCGCTAATTTTCAATTGTAGTGTTTTGGGTTAAGTAGTAATCCCCTCGCATCTTGAAGAAATTCATATAAATTGCGTTTGATGTGTAGAATACATATCTCTCTGTTGTGCTAGATTGCTATTGACAGTACCTTCGAACTGTCTTCGAAATAGCGATTGCGAATTGCTGCCTACTCGCGTAAAACAGCTGTCGTCATCTTTTCGGAGTGACCACACCTCTTTGCGTCAGTCTAGGTCCAGCCATGCTTATGTTGATTCAATAGGTCCGTAAATTTACCGACCTGGGCGCATTTTCTTGCAGCCCCTCTGTCTTCTCCCAGAAGGCAAAAATGCGATTAAAAGGCGAATAAAAGCAAGGGAAAAGGAGGCCAAGTGTCTTGTTTCCTTTGCAGAAATAGGTAAATGTGGTAAAAGTGCTAATAAGCGGCCCCTTCTGAACAGGCCTGCTATACTAAGTAAGTTTTCTGTTGTATGAAAGTAATTCCGAGCGCCATCCGCTCCAAGGTTAGTGTCAAGCGAGAAAATCTTTCAGGTATATTGAAGTTAGTATTATGTGTTATTTCATTACGTATTAGTTATCTAAGGAGCACCAATGACAAGTTCCATTCCTTCTTCCTTGAGTAAAAGGTTGTCCGCACCAGAAAGCCTAGTAAAGTTGCCCACGGCCGAGTTAATTGTGTATTTGTCTAAATGTTCTACTAAATTAAGCCATTATTATCTCTTTCTGCGTTGAAATCAGACGCCTCAAAATTGCTAATGACATTCATGCAATCATTACTAATCGTAATCAGTCATCCAATCTCATTCAAAAAGCCAAGCCGCCCCTCTCAAAAAAGGAAAATCTTAATGTAAAACTCTCTCATCCGAAGTTTAATTATCGTTAATTTGTTATTTGAAGATCAATTGTTTGATCTACAGCAGTGACTTAAGGATTCTCGAGCTCTCGCCATATGTAAATGAAAATCATTTAATCTAGAGGTTAATTGTAAAGCGAATTTTAGTAAGAAATTCAAGTGTAGTGATCTAATTGTGTATAATTTGTGCCCTTAAATAAGGATGAAAAATGTATGAATTCAGTTTGATTAAGTACCCTTATCTGATGCCGATTAATTGAAAACCAAATATTGATTCAAATAATCGCCTATGCTTGTTAACAATGTAGTTATAATGTGTTGAAAAAGCTTTTAAGGTAATATGTATAACTAATTATAGGCAATACATATAGAAATATTATGATAGTTTAAATGTCTTCTAACCGCTCATCTAGTCCAGTAGCGTGGACGAGCTCACATTAATTAGCTATTCGCGAATTAAAAAAAAAAACATTAGTAGTTTATCGTTAATTGTAAATGTTCAATTATAACTCAAATATTACTATTTCAAGCGAGAAGTGTCTATGAATTGCCTAATCATTAAACTTTCGTGGATTTATTTATGTTGAGTCATTAGTACGAAAGGCATAATCATCCCTTTCTAAAATACTCTATTTAAACAAAATTGTGCAACTTGCGTCCCACGCGCAAAGAATATAATTTATTTCAACCATACTAGAAGTCAGTATGTTAATTAATTTTAGAACTATCTATTGTTTGTTGTTCAGAAATCTCCTTAAGTACCCGTAAGTTAACATCATTGAAGTAACAATTAACTTACTTAACTTACTTATGCATCATTTAACGGATTCATAAGATCATAATGAATAAATAGCTTATATTTTTCATATCTGTAATTTCTTGCTCTGTATCATAATATCATTGTGGCATAGTGATTTTATATTTCCCATATAAATGTACAAAAGGTCTTTTACCTGTACTCTAAAACTCTTTCTGTGAGAGAATTAATTTTCATGTTATCTCGTAAGCTTTGCCATTTTGTAAATCAATTATGAAGGATTCATTATCAATTTCTATAACAATTGATACAAACTGATCAAACTAATGCTTGTAGCTATAAATTCGAAATAATTAAAGTAACAAAATGCATAAGAAATAGCCACCATAACATTGTTGCTAGTAATAATAGTACTAATATTGATGTTGCCAACAACATCCATGCTAATAATAATCGTATTGAAAACGATAATGTTTCAAATCAGGAGGTCTATAATACCTCGTACGTTATATTAATTATATAAGAATAAAAGTGTGACAATAGTATTCTGTCTAATCCAAGGCAATGATAATTTGCATCATTAATTTGTTAAACGTACATCTAAAAGGTAGCTATAATTTACGATTATAATATATTAGTCATATGTGTAAAAGATACAATCTCGAAACATCTGTTTCCAAATAGAATGGTTCCGTTAACGTAGGGACAAGAAACAGTTAAAAAAAAAAAAAAAAAAATCTCAAAGGTTAGTTGTGTAGCTGAAGAATATATATATATATACGTCTATACACAGATTCTTGAATTCTTTCATCTTCTGTGGTTTACCCCTCTGTAGAAAATATCATATATCAGCTCGAGGCCAAGTTGAATGTGTTAATGGTTTAGGGTAGTTTCTTTTTTTAAAAAAAAGAAAAAGAAAAAGTTAAAAAAGAAAACGTACCGTTAAAAGTCTAAAAAGTAGGTCAAGTTCATCTCTTATCCCTTAATGGTTTGTTTGGGTTCAGTAAGGTCAACTATGTGTCTACTTCCTTATTATGTTTCCGTAGATAAACAAGAATTTGGTAATTCTGTTTCCTTTTGTTTTTGTATCTTTGCAAATACAATTCGATATTGCTACCGCCTACGAATTATTTGGTCTCATATTATTTTTATTCTATAAGCACATTTGTCAGAAAATCTTAATAATTTTGGAAATTATTATTAAAAGGAATATCATTTAAATTTACATGTAAAATTCTAAGGTACATATGTAGAAATGCTATAAAGTTTTAAAGAATTAACACCTTTAGTATAAGCTCATATACATACTTTGTAAATGTCTATAGGTAGCGTATTGATTAGTATCATTGAGTTTATGATCCAATCATGTAGTTTAAAGTTCACTAATCGTGTCATTTCTTAGTTTTATGTACTTATTATGAAATTGTCACTATATACTATATGAGTTCTCTTATCTTGAGTTAGGGTATGTTCTATTTCAATTGTAATTAACTTTAGTATGTAGTATTGCTCGAACATACAACAGTGTTGCAACCTACCATAGGTTAAGTCAATGTTGCCAACCCAAAGTAAAAACTCATTTAACATGAAAGTGTTGCCAACTCGGAAATTTAATTTGCCATTAGCCCTAAGTAAAAAAAAATGTTTAGATTTGTCGGAGCAAACTAAATTTTTTTTTCCTTAAGGGGCGTCGACTGTAGTGTGCCACACGCGCCATCTCAATTGGCGCCAAAATTTTTGCCACACTCCACAATTACTCAAACAATTAACGACAATTATTTTTCTAATTGCGTAGACAAGTTTATTTTTTTCTTAAATCTTAAAACAAGGAAGAACGAGAGAACAGGGAAATGTTAGTCATTCTCTTCGCGCATTCAAGTTCCTTCCAGCTGTCTTTATTTTTTTTGTTGGATGAAATATTATGTCTGCTTCATCCCTCCCAGCCAGCTGACTGTCTGCTCAAGAATCAGTTAAACTATAACCTTTCTCGTCTAGAGAAGATAATATTTTCTCCTACAGGAAAGTAATAGATTCCTACTTTTTGGTTATCAAAATCTTAAATAAATAGAAACGACAGAATTAATCTGAAATTCGTTTAGTTAACTTAAAGGTTAAAAAGGTTATTTTGTTAGTCAACCATATATTCAATAACTATGACACAGAGTCTCATCTTCCCGTAATACGACCACAAGTGTTCGATTATAAATTTGATTATTCACTATGTTTTTGGACGTTTTAGTAATATAAATTGTCACAGACCTAAGTCGTTAATTTTTAAAGCACACTTGCAAAGTTTGAACTTTTGAACTCTTGAAATTTTATTGAAAATATAATGTGTCTGGAGAGTCACGGTGTACTTAAAATTGTCTTAGTAAATTGTACTATCTGTAACCAAAATTGACTCTTTGTACACATGAGGTCAAATGTTAACCTTCTCAGGTTATCAGGGTTTTTGTATCAATAAATTTTTCCATGTACAGGAAGCTTTTAGGATACGCCCTCCGCCTGCTTACGCAGTCGCAGAAACTTAAATTCGTTTCATAAATAATTTGAAATCCAATCAGGTAAAACCCTGACTTACCCCTGCCTTCACACGTCCCTACCCTAGTGCCGTGTGAAAATGATAAGGTCGAACAAAAAGTGAGAACATCTCTCTAGAGAGAATAATTAGATAGAATTCGTCAATTCGGGGGAATCATCAGCATCTAGTTTTCGAAGAGGCGCGGGCCTCCGCCCGTTGCCCCCTTCGGGGGAATTCCGATCACCTTTAGGAGTGGCACAAGCTCCAGCTTGTTGCTTCCTTCGGGTAAAGTTCCATCAAACTCCAAGACATGGACTTATCGTCCACAGTCTAACTTGGAACTACGCCGGAACGTTGACACTCTTGTTATAGCCCGTTCTTCGGTCGGGAGAAACTTTGTTACATCCCTCACCGACTTGTGCTATTGTGTCGGCAGTGACTGTGAAATTCCATCATACGGCGTAAGGACGGTATTCCTTCTACCACGGATATTTCATAAAGATTCATCATTGGAGACGAGCAGTGTGTGTTATCGCTAATTCAACCTTAAGTGCTCAACTGGACAGTACCTCTGTTCTCACTGTGAGTATACAGTCAACCTACAAACTTAGTTACTACTACTCAGATTCTGCTTACCTAATCTGAGCACTGGCTCTACACGGATCTCTTCAGATCTCTCATTAACTCAACTTTTGTGTACCTAAATGCTTCCTAAAACAATACTCGTTAACCTGTGCTAACGCTGAGTTACGTATCTATCGAAGACCTCATGTAGGAAAGTCACCCTGTAATGTATCAAGTCCACGGACTTATTCGAGCCAGCTAATAAAATTCTTCCTAACTCGAACTTGCGTTGTTTACGTCATTCCAAAAACAATCTCAATACTTCCTTTTGGTGAACGTTTCATAATCTTTCTCAATATCTATATTAACGCCTCGTATCGACGTGCCCATGTTGTAGTCTACTGGAGAAGGCAGATGACCTGTGGAATGAAATCCTGTTGGACGTAGTTCGAATCTGGGAACTGCATTCACCATTCGTCTCACCTCTATTCCATCATCCATCCAGGAGAAGACCAGCCTGTGCGAAGTCCCAAATATTCCGAAGACTTCTAATCCCGTACGAAGCTCAGTGACGACATCGTCTTACATGAAGTCCTGATCATCGTCCGTCTATCCTGTTCTTGTATTTCAGCCGCTCGAAGTACAAGTAAGTTTCTCGTAATAGTGTTCTTAGTGCTTTTAAGTGATTGTGCTACCTGGTGCGTACGAAACGGCTACAGCAGCGTCGAAGATAGCCCCGGAGTCTTCCCATCTCGACTTAGAGTGCCTGGAGGTAGGACCACGGACCTCAGGTGGGTTATCACTGTTTATTTAATGTTTTCATGTAACTGTCATTTGCATTATCTTTTCATAAAAAGTCGCTTAACTGTAAAGGGGATCACCTCCCAAGTAGTTTCAAAATTACTTTGAAACCTTTTGTTGCTTAAATATCGTTTGTGTGAATTGCTAATTACTTTTGATTTCCTAGATCTCTATTAATTCGAGCAGCAATCTCGTGTCTAATTATAATGATATAATATGTCTTTGATATGCTAATTTGCTAAGTATTCTGAACTGGCTGATAGCAGTGGTATTCCAACTCGCTAACGCCTTCTCGCTAAGGTCATAATACTTGTAACCATTGTTCTCTTGCGTGCTGACCACACTCGTCCTCATTTTGACGAAAACCGCCTTGCTTTTGTTATTTGTATTGTTACGGGACCCTAAAGCTGTCCCCTTGACGAGTGGTCATTCGATAGCCTATTTGCTTGAGATGGACATCTGCGCCTTTGCGCCCTCACTCGGTTGTTATTGAAATTGTATGTCATTTAACCATCTATCATCCGAGCTGCATAGCTCCTCTTTGACACGGACTAATTTGAAGTCCCAATATAAACAGCCTTTTTCAAGGCTACCTCTTGCTATCAATATAAACAGCCTTTTTCAAGACTACCTCTTGCTATCAATATAAACAGCCTTTTTCAAGGCTACCTCTTGCTATTGTTCATTATTATTGTACTAATAACAACCTCCTCCACCAAGACATACTTTGGTGACAGATTGGTGGAATGTGCACGCGCAACATAATTGTTGTCGGCCTGTGACATGCGATACCTCGCGTCACGCACATAATTTGATAACCGAATCGTTGGGATATGTACCCGCTGACTTAAGTTGGTGGCTACATTGAGACTCGAACCCTGGCCCACATAAATAGTGGCCCTGAAATGAATTAATCTTGTTGTGATATAATTATCCTCTGGCGGTATATAAATACTTGTTGTTCTTGGCTATCGTTCTCTATATCGGTGTCTTCACACCCTGTCAGTACGCCCATAAATTAGTTAAGCGCTCGTGTATATAAAACCTATATTTTGAATTCTACCTGAGCTTACTTGGGAGCGTGAACAAACTATTCGTTGTTCTTTAAATGCAAATGATAGAATCGGTGTTCTACAACTTTCTAACACTGAGAATCCTACCAGTCCACCACGAAGGTCTAAGCTTCCCCTTGAGACCGTTCGTGGCCGCGACAATAATTCAAGAGACCTGACTTTAAAATCTTGCAGTCCATAATTTGGGAGATTTCTTGATGCCATGGATAGGGAAACTCTTGCTGCAAGTACATTTCATCTGTAGATAAGAACTCCTTTTGGTTTCTGAAGACTACATTTTCTAAGAGCTTTTGGATGATGCGCAAAACCAGGAGTTTTTAACATTTTTAAAAGAAAAATCAGTAGCCCAGGAGATAACTTACAAAACCAGGAAATCTCCTGGAATATCAGGAGACCTGGCAACACTGGTGTACCCTTTCAGCTGTAAAGTTTGCACTCTGCATATTTGCATTTTCGTAACAATGTGTGTTGATGTTTTCTGGTACAATTTTTACTACATTTCTGCCTATAGAGCAAGACGAAGCCGAATATTAGCACCTAAGATGAGATATTGGGCCTCTGTGCCGCAGGACACTATAAGGTTTATGTTAGCTTAGGGTAGGATAGTTTAATTTATTATAGGTTCCATATTCTTGGATATAATTATTCTGTAGCACCTAACCCCGAAATTGATTCAGGATTTAGAGTTCTGGGCTTTTGGTATATACGGCCATTTAGCCCGTCACGTTTGAGGGATGACGTCCCTCGACGGGCACTCTATCCGGGGAAAGGGAAGGAAGAGCGGCCTGGGATCTGTAAATTAGATACCACCCCGGCATTTTCCTAGTGTGAATGAGAAAAACCTCATTCGAGGTGGCTGGCCTCAAAAAGCTTTCCGAGAATCGAACCCGGGATCGCTCACACCGAAGGCGAGAGTTAACAACTACGCTACGTGGAGCCACACACACCGATATTGAGTGGATTTCAGATGATAAAGCACATGTGAAAGAGCAATGCCTAATATATGATATGGAAGTACAATGCCCATATTCATCCTTTCGAAATCAATGGTGCTAGCTGTGACTAAGAAGCAAAAAACGCACAGGAAATAGTATTATTTTATATTCCCCAGCTAGTCATGCAGTTCAACAAAACACTATGCGATTGCCTATAGCTAACAAAAGCAAAGAGATACCATTACAACAGATTTTTCACAAACTTTTTCATTATCGTACATTACTGTCTATAAATATTGCGACATCGTCAGTTATTTTACGGTTGTTATCAGTGGTTAACACTATGGAATGCGAATAAATCAATCACTTCATTCAACTCAACCTCTCATGTGTACATAACACTGAACACAAACAAATAAATAAATATCCATGGCAGTAAGAAGTCAGTGACTCATATTCTACACACGCTATACTGAAAGACCATCTCGCATCTAAAGTGAAACGAATAATATCCTCTAAAGATGTATTGCTATGCATCCTCACACACACTTCTTTACATAAACGCTGATATAAAGATGTACAGACATAAAAATTTAAACCAGCATCTCGTATATACCCTTGCCCTATCCCAAATACAGTATTGGCCTTGGAAGGAGAAAAACGTGACTATTTCGAGTGCATTTCGTGTTTTACTCCAGCCTTCACTCAAAGTTTTACCCAATTTGAATTAAATCACTTTAGTACTATAGAACTATCTGTTTCTCACATCTAAAATTAATTGCAGGAGAAAGAACTATTTATTAGTAAATTAAAATTTCGTTAACAAAGGATGACCTCAAGAATTCTGGCTGCAAGAAGCTACTTTTAAAATACTATTTATTCTATTTACTACGAAAAATTAAACACCTTATACATTCAGAATAAAATACTTACGCTGCCCGACGGGATACATATTCTACAATACCGATCAAATAAATAATAAAGTTACAATAAATAAATACGACGAGCAGTCCTCGCCACTCAACCTCCCAATTAAAACATTAGCAATATGGCGTCGACATGACGTCAAGGTTAGGAGCTAATACACTGAATTTTATTGGTTGTATAACGAACCAGACTGAAGCATTTCAGCGTTGCCAAATATGAAAAATAAACCTTAAAATACCATAGTACACAAGCAAGCAAATCAGTGGCGAAATTCAATTTCATGTACTACCACATTCCATAGCGATTTGCGTCAACAAACGCAATATTACAGAACGACAGTCCCTATTACAGTTGTATTATTTCTGTTGCGATGCAATCCACAAATTTTACGAAGGCTGTTACGAAATGATGCTCTATGTTCACTTTGCAATAAAAAAAAGAAAAGAAAAAAGGAAAATAAAAGAAAAAAGAATTGAAGTCTAAGTTTTACGTTCCACGTTTATGCCAGTTATACTAAATGAGATGGTGATGATGATAAATGAATGCAATGGTGGAATGAATAAAGTGGAAAGAAACGGAATAACTCCGAGAAAACCCATGGACACGGTATTTCTTCAAGACAGTCCTTTTGGCGCAAGCTGGAATCGAACCAGGAACCTCACGCACCAGAAATCAACGCTCTATCACAGAGCTACCGCGCCCCCAAAGAATCATTTTTTAGACCTTTTGCAAAATTTCTTCCATATTTGTGCCTAAACTTAAACTATTTTTTTTTTCGAATTGTCTCATACCTATATGGTTGGCGCAAGTACCTTCGGCTAAAAAGATCCGGATTCGATTCCGGTGGGGGCTTACATTGTTCGGAACCCACGTTAAGCTGAAGGTCCACGTCTCATATAGCCTCGGAGCTGAACTGGACGCTTAACTCAAAATCAATCAACAAAGAACCAGCCTCCTCTTCAGACACCCAAACTATCCTACGTCCAATGATGATTTTAATGGATTTCTCCCAGTTAGGGGGAAGGGAAGATTTCAATATATTGGGGAGTGAAAAGTAAAACTACGAAAAAACTGGTGATTCACGCTGAGGACGATAGATATGGTTCAGGAGAGAATTTTGTCACTTCGAAGGGGAGGCAGGGGCGGATCCAGGGGGGCGATTGCCCCCCCTCCCCAGAAGAGGAAAGTTTCTTATTTTTTTATATAAATAAAACCCATCCCAAAGTTTGGAGCCCTTAAAAGTAGCAGTATGACAACCCACGCCCCCCCCCCCTCAAATTCGGTCCTGTATCCGCCCCTGAGGGGAGGAATGTTTCCCCCGGCCATCCCAGAAATCATCATTGGCTATGCGTACAATGGAAATCTTTAGAATGGCTGTGTTCGTCCGTCTGTTGACAGGTACTTGAACAAAAACAGTATTAGACTTCCAACTATGCATAAGTATCGAAAGTGTTACAAAACTGACATATTCGTCTATTTGTTTTCAATTACTTTCAGTTTGCATTCTTTCCTCAAAGTCAGTGACTGTTTCACAGCCATATAGTCAATAATTATAATGGCGATACCCACTATTTTTTTTATTTATCTTAATTTAAAAGAACAGTGTGTGGAATTATAATGTACCGGGTGTATCAAAAGTCCGGGATGATAGGTCAACTCCATTATTAATAAAGATACGAAAAAGAAAACTGGAAAGAAAAAAATATGTGAGTTTTACGTCCCACGGTTAACTGGAAAGAAAAAAGTTGTTGGGAGTAGATGGCTTTCTTTCTAGAATAGTGCAATTTTTCCAATCGCACTAGCCGTTGGGATTTCACACTGGAAAAATGTCCTGTGTTAGACGAAAAAAAAAAATGGGTTCCAGTTCAGCAGGCTCTTCGAGCGGAACGGTAAAGACAGACAAAAATTACAGTGAACTTGCATATTACTGTGTGAAGAAACCTAGAACAACTGAAATCTGTTTTCCAACAATTTTATAATGTTAATATTCGTGAAGGCCTAAGGGCAACGTTGTTTTCTTAGGATGCCTTACCAGTCTAAACGGTTTTAATATATAGGTGGTAATGAACTATACCGACAAACTTTAAGAGACGAATCCTCACATCAAAATAAGAGAAAAAGTTCATTTGGACCTATGGCGAGTAGTGCACAGTTTCAGATCTAGGGCTGTCCAAAACGCAAAAAAGACGAATTTCATGAGACCCTATTTCGAATTCGAGAGACTGTGGATGATGGTTCTTATCAGCGTAAAGGAAGTCACGCATACGCAATCCAAAAATGCATATTTCATTAATGTTCAATGGGTGTGTAGATTATTCCCTGCAGGGTAAAATTCCCAGACATGCCATAAACCGAATTTTGAGATATGCTCTGACTTTATGATTGGTCCAAAATAGGCAAACGATAAACGTTGATAGCAGTGAACACGAAATCATTTGGCGAGATGTCGGAAGTGTTAAGGATCGTCAGCAGCATGTTCTCCCTAACTCGCGCAAACGCATCTCATGTGGTTCGGATTCCACGTTAATCAGTAGGTCCACGTCTCATATAGCCTCGCTGCTGAAAGGGACACTAAACTAAAATCAACTCAACTCAACTCGCGGAAACGCATGATGCGATGTTTTCTTTCACGCTAACGAAGTAAATGGACTTTGAAGTCTTTTAAGCTCCGCTTACTGGAAACGACTCCGCGCCATGCTTTTGCGCAAATGACGAAACTGGTGCCCAAAAGACCATCGGAAGTCTAAAGGATTATCTAAGATATAGAGCAAATTGAGGAGTTTTATTTTATTATTTTTTTTTAAGTTTAATTTGATGACTTATTGAAAAGCTGCATGTATAATAATTCTTTTTACCATCTATGTTAAAGCGAAGAGCACTCATGACTGAACTGGATGAGTTTGATAAAGCACAGTATGTTCTCCTAATTTCACGATTATAGAGATAGAGTTACATTTTGTTACAACTCCATACCAGTATGTTACAGTTATTGAACTTCTTCGCTGTATGCAATATTTCATTATTTCACATACAAAACTATAAATATGCCGAATCAAATTTACTACGAACGTTTTGCTAACAAATTACCCATTCATTGGTAGCTAATTTATCGACCATCACTTTAAGCTCCTCTTTCATGAAATATAATCTAAATTTTAAAAAAAAATACCACCATTAAATGAGTATATATCAGTTTACATTGTGCATAAAATGTACAGGATAAATACTGTTTCACTAGCACATGTTTTAAGTTTGAAGTGAAAATGAAACGAAATATTTCCGTTTAACGTCCCACGAATATGCCTTTTAGCCTAAGGGAGATGATGATTAACGCAAATGATTGATGATGGAAGAATTGGTGGAATGAGAAAGTGGAAGGAAACGGGAGTACCACAAGAAAACCCACGGTCACGATCTTGTCCATTACAAACTTACTTAGCTGGGTATCGATCCACGGAGCCCACGCACCAGAGGTAAGCATTTTATCACAGAGCCACCTTGTTTTGCATGTTTTTATTTTATGTTATGTTATTTTATTTATTTATTTATTTTGTTATGGCTAGAGGAAGTAATGGAATCTTCCATATGGACTGACTAAACTACTGATGCTGATAAGCACTCCGTAAGCACCTCCCATATCCGACAGAATGCTTAACGCCAGTTGACCTCACCTGACTGCTATTACCATTGCATGGTATGTTAATGTTATCGTTCGCACGAGCAACTTGTCTGCTGGGCTGAATAATCACGTGACACACTTTTTCCAATGTTTTGCACCTCTTGGTCCCGAGTTCAAACATTCTGCTTATTATAAAATTTGTTTCTGAAATGGGTGATATAGATGTGGATGAAATAGACAAAGAAGCACTGGCGTACGCAGAAGTTTGTCAACTGGGAACAAGCTCTCAAGTTCATATACTTTTTTTAAGTATTTGTATAGGGCCTATGTATATATGCATTAATATGGTAAATGTTTATGTTTGCTTATTATTTTGCTCTGGTCAAGGGAAGTTAAAACCCCGAAACCTCTCTTGCGTACGTCTTTGCACCATAGGCGGCGCCAGGATTTTGGTAATGTGGGTGCAGGCTTAGGATGGAACAACACGTCCTAACATTGTTGCCAGAACGCTGTGCACTATTGAGTCTTAAGATCTCAAAAATAATCCCTAAGTTTTACTTAATAATAATAATAATAATAATAATAATAATAATAATAATAATAATAATAATAATAATAATAATAATAATAATAACTCGAAAAACACTGTATGATAGCAGGTAACTTATGAGAGACTTAAGAAGTCACTCAAATATATCCAAACATAAGAAACAATAAATAGACAAAATAAAAAGGATTATTGTAAGAAATCTGAAAATCAAAGTTAATGTGGCGGCGCCCATGTTTTGCACAGAACTATTCATTATGAAAGTAGAAAAAAGGTCCTGTGCTTGCGATATTTGGTGTGAAGAATAGAGACAAAATCAAAAAGATTTAGCATGGAATTAAATTCATTCTTTCTTTCCAAACTTCGCAGAACTTTCTGATTCAGAGATGAAACAGTGGCGGCTTAAGCGGGTATGCCGGATAGGCACGGGCCTACACAAAAATTTTGAAAAATATATAAACGCTAAAGGATACAGTGAAGAGTAAATATATTTTACACTATTTATATTAATGGCAGATAATTATTTAACAAATATCATCAACCACTACTGTAAAAGTAATTTCCTACAGTCATTAATCAACCAAATATGTGTATGTATCTATAAGCGAAGGAGAGAGCCTATCCAAAATTAAAATCCTAAAGCCGTCTCTGAGAGGAAATCTGTTGGTAAGTCATGACGTGGCTCATGTACGAGAGTTTTCATCAGTAACGACGATACAGTGGCGCAAGGGTAGGTGAGCGCCTTCCTGATGTCTACATCTCCTCTCCTCAGAAATGTTGTCTTCTAATGTAGGCCAAGCAATATAAAACCATTATTTGCGGATAAAAAAAAAAAAAAAAAAAAAAACTCCCCAAAGTTTCCTTGCCCCTTCGCTTGCCACCCTAATCAAGAAATGAAAGCTGGCATCGGGACTGGTTTTCTCTCATAATACAGCACATACAAACACATTGTATACCGGATGAGTTAATACCAATAATAACAAATGAGTTTCGTTTCACAGTTTGAAACTATGGTAGACTTCCTCACTATGCAATTTCAATATTCGAACTTGAAGTAATACATCTATAACTACTAGTTATAAATACAATAGATTAATAAGATCAAATATACAACCTGTTCCTCGGACGCTGAATCTATATAGGGTGTTTCAAAGCAACAACGACAACGTTTGGGAGGTGATTCCTGACACCAAGATAACACATATATATGGACCAACCTAGATGCACAAATATTTCCTATCGGAATTATTGGCTGCGGAAAATATGAAAAAATGAACTTTACTGGTTGATAGTTCCAAAACTATGGGACCTACCGTAGTTGGGTTAAGACCTCACTTAGAAACTAATATGTGCGTTATCCAAAAATACATGTTTCAGAATCCTAAGGTACTCAGTAGGTCTATGGCTATATGTCCACATACCATTGAGGCAGGGGGTCCTTTGTTAGGGGTGGTAAACACAATAGAAACCTATTGTATACGTAAGAGAGAAGCACCAATGGATGGTCTTGCAGACAATGGCTAGAGAGTATAGTTGTATAGAAATACACTATTGTTGAAATGACATATGATGACAGGTAATGGTTGTTGTACTATTGTATGTATAGTAGTGACATAAAAGAGAATAATAAAAGAGAAACCTTGGAAACTTGCTGAACAATGGGAAGCTTGTTATAAAGAATAATAAAAGAGAAACCTTGCAGGTGTATGTAAAGAGAAACCTTGCAGCTGTATGCGTTAAAGAATAATAATTTAGGTGACGAACAATAACGGATTGTTATAAAAAGAATTTTTAACCCGGCTGCGGCGGAAACGCGGACGCGGCGCGGGAAGGCGCGGGGGCGCGAACGGAAAATACTTGCGTGCGCGGGCGCGAGCGCGTGACGTCATTTGAAATTTTTATTTAAATATTGGTTTTAAAAAATAGGCATGTATAGTTTTGTTAGCGATGGAGAACCGTCAGTTTGTAGAAGACGTTGTTGTGAAGCATAAGTTAGACGCTGAGAATGAATATCCAGATTCTCCAGATTGTACATTTGATGAAAATGAATTAGAAAGATATGAAAACGATAATATAAAAGTTTATGCAGATGATAGTGAGGCCGAATCAAATGACGAAGTGGTGTCAATTGTGGATACGCCGCCATGTTCACCTGATTTATCAGAATTAAGTTGGAACTGTGAATGTGGTGTTAATTATGTGGATGTGAACTGTGTAAGAGACTGCATTGCGAAATGGAAACCAAATGATTATTTAATATGCTATGCATGCTATTGGCACGATACATGTGAATGGTCTCATGAATGTTTTTATTGTAATGAAGACGTTTTAGACATTCGTGTTTGGTCTCTGTTAGTGAACCCTCGTGTACAGGAGGAATTATTTGACATTTATGGAGAAACACATACAGTTATTACACCATTAACAAGAGACTATTTTAATATTACATTTGGTGAACTATCAGTGGATGTGAATGTACGAAAAGAACTTTTAAGTATTTTTCTTGAAAAAGACAGATCGAACGACAATAGTGAGGTGTGTTAAGAAAACGTACTGTACATAATGTATTTCGAAAATAATTTTTGTGTATCATGTAGTGAAGAACATATTAGTGAAGTTTGTGTTTTAAAAACTATAAGTGCATACTTACGTTTTAATAATAATATTTCTTGTGAACATTGCTTGCTGCATCTTGAACATCAATGTTTATTTCACGATGATATTGGAACTTTTGCTGTAGGATATTTATCCAACGACATAACTGTTATTGATTTATATGAAGTGTTTGAAGAACACCATAGTGAAATTTCAAGTATAAACTTTATACGCAAAACGCGTGAATGTTTAAAGAACACTGAATTTGTTGGACAAATTATACCATTTTTCT
>NW_027657202.1:0-37177 GCF_964235325.1 Thermobia domestica | reverse complement strand
CCACGGAAACTATAATGGCCATTGACACCAAACAATGCACAAATATCAACATCCTGGACCCCGACATATTACAAAAAATCATTAAAATATCGTGATATTTAATATACCTTTATCACGAAACACTATTAAAAATATGAAAAAAACTTGGCCACCACGGAAACTATGGTGGCCACTGACACCAAACAATGCACAAATATCAACCGTAAGAACCCCGACATATTCACAAAAAAACATTAAAATATCGTGATATTTAATATATCTTTATCACGAAAAACTATTAAAAAATTGATAAAAACTTGGCCTCCACGGAAACTATAAGGCCACTGATAACAAACAATGCACATATAGGAACTTTCAGGACTCCGACGTACATACAATAAATTTTTAAATCATCGTGATATTTAATATATCTTTATCATGAAAAACTATTAAAATATTATAAAAACTTGGCAACCAAAGAAACTATAATGGCCACCGACACCAAACAACGCCTAAATATCAACCTTAGGGACCCCGACATATTTACAAAAAATCATTAGAATATCGTGATATTTAATATACTTTTATCACGAAAGCAACTACATACCTCATAAAATCTAGGTCACCACGGAAACTATAATGGCCATCGACACCAAACAATGCACAAAAATATCACCATCCTGGACCCCGACATATTACAAAAAATCATTAAAAAATCGTGATATTTAATATATCTTTATCACGAAAAACTATTAAAAAAATGATAAAAACTTGGCCACCACGTAAACTATAACGGCCAGCGACACCAAACAACGCACATATATACACCTTGTGTACCTCGACATATTTGCAAAAAAATCATTAAAATATCGTGATATTTTATATAACTTTAACACGAAAAACTATTAAATATATGAAAAAAAATTGGCCATCACGGAAACTATAACGGCAACCGCCACAAAACAACGCACAAATATCAACCCTAGGGACCCTGACATATTTACAAAAAATCATTAAAATATCGTGATATTTAATATAGCTTTATCACGAAAAACTACTACAAACCTGATAAAAACTGGGCCTCCACGGAAACTCTAAGGGCCACTGATAACAAACGATGCACATATAGGAACTTTCAGGACTCCGACATACATACAATAAATTTTTAAATCATCGTGATATTTAATATATCTTTATCATGAAAAACTATTAAAAATATGATAAAAACTTGGCCACCACAGAAACTATAATGGCCACCGACAACCAACAATGCACAAAGATCAACCTCCTGGACCTCGACAAATTTACAAAAAGTCATTAAAATATCGTGATATTTAATATATCTTTATCACGAAAAACTATTAAAAGTATGAATAAACTTGGCCACCACAGAAACTATAATGGCCACCCACACCAAACAGTGCACAAATATCAACCGTGAGGACCCCGACACATTTACAAAAAAATCATTAAAATGTCGTGATATTTAATAGTAGGGGTGGGGTGGGGATTCTGCGCCACCTCATCATTTCCAATAACAATCTAGCACACCATCAATAATAATAGCGCACTCCTAATAACAATAGCGCATCCCCCTACCTCCAAATAACTTCTAAACTACCCCTAATAATTTCTACCGCACTCCCTATTTCCCAAATAACTTCTATCACCATATCAAATAACTTGTATCTTACTCATAATAACTTCTAATGCATTCTATAATTAAATTTAGTTACAAAAAAACAAGAAATCTGGTTCAAAAAAATTACTAAATCTAGTTACAAAAACAAAAAAAATCACTAAATTTAGTTACAAAAAGTCACTAAATCTAGTTACAAAATCAAAAAAAATCACTAAATCTAGTTACAAAAAATCAAAAAAATTTGGTTATAACCGGTTTTTAATTCAAATAAATAAGAAAATCTGGTTATAACCGGTTTTGAATTTAAAAAATCAATAAATCTGGTTACAAAAACAAAAAAAATCACTAAATTTAGTTACAAGAAATCACTAAATTTAGTAAAATAAAATTATAAAACACTTTTATGATTTAAAAATACCATAAAAGTTAGCTAAATCTACATAATTACATAATAGTTACAAATTAATATATTGATAGTTACAAATTAGGATATTGATAGTGAAATCTTCAATTAATTTCATTCTCTATTGTAAATAATGATTTCTTAAACTCAGTCCACTGATCATAATTTATACTGAATAAACATCCATTAATTTCAAATACTACTTGTGTTTGAGTTCTATTACTAACAACTCACTTTTTATAAGATTAGTTTTATTTAGATCATTTTTATTATTCAAATAGATAGTCATAGCTTACTTGTTATAAGGAAAATTTCATAAAACCTCTTATCACTTAAATTTACATACAGAACTCAACAGTTGGATAATTATCTTTTAAACCAGTATATTTGATGCGCACACCATCTTTAACAATATCATCAATCATTTTGTCTGTCATGTGTTTTGTAAATCTAGGTGGAAGAAATACCTTAAAGTCATCACATTCAACTAAAATACTCTTACCATATTTAGTTTTTATTTTTTCCATTTTCACAATCATATATTCTGTATCTAATTCTAATTCTCTTAATCCAATTACTTGTTTTTGTTCAAGACTTCCAACTTTGTTTAAAAAATCAATGTGTTTTGCCATATTTATTATATAGAATTTTTTTAATAGTCTCGAATTTCGTTAAGTATATCATTGATTCTGTTAACAATATCTCTTACATTTTCATCTGTTAATTCGCCATTCATGAGCTTAATTACATTAAGCTCATCTTTAAACAACCCAATTCGATTTACCATATTTTTATAATATTCTTTCTTTAAAGCTATATTAAACCGTGTTGATAGACCAGTGATAACAGCAGAAGCCGAAGCAAATGCAATTGTAATAATTGAATACACTGTAACAGGAATAAATACATTGATGAACCCTGTAGAAGCTGATAATAGAATTGATAACGTAATAAGAGTAGTATAAACACATTTTATTCTCTTGAACTTTCTTTTGTTTTTCATTAATAACTTCTCAAGATTTAATATAGTATCTTCAATTAACACAATTAAATTCTCACGTGGAATGTTATCTGGAATAGTCATTTTATTAAATAAGTTTTTATGATATTATCATAAAAACACTTACAAACTAAACAAATCTAATAAACATATTATATAATTGATTTATATCTTCTCAATTATTTTTTCTTTCTCAACATCATACTCTAAATTTTTCTTACCAATCATAACAACATAGCAAATTGTTTTATCTGGTACATCGCTTTCAAAATTAACAGTCAGTTTCAAATTAGTTCTATCACTTACAGTTACTGATTTATGTTTGCTAGTATTAATTACGAACATCGGCCTATTTTCTAAAAATTCCTTAGGATAATGAAACATCTCAGTATTTCCAATTGTAGCTCGCTTATATACCGTATACATTTCATAAACTTTCAAATACTTATGTTTTGCAAAATCTAAGTTTAAAGATTCTAATGGGAAAGATTCATTTCTAGAATTACGAAAATGGATATTCTGAACTTTACGATGATCAAAATAGCTTGAATCTCTTTCTTGATTATCATTTCTATCAGTTTGGAAAAAGGCAATCACAAAATTAGGCATATCAAATTCACTTGAGTTAAATTGTGTGGTTAAATCGAATTCTAAATATTTCCCACTAACTGATTTCTGTAAACATTGATACGTGTTAAATGAAATAGGAATCTTACCTTCTTTTAACATATTAGATCTTAACAAGGTGGCATAGTTAGGTTCATAATTAACAATAGGCATTCTTAACTCCATATTTGTAATCTTAATTTTACCTGGATGTGGTTGATCATTCTCATATGTTCCACCCTGCTTTTTTGTTTTCCAAATAGCAAATGCATTATCATCAGAACCACTTCTTTTAAATGTATATTTCAATCCTCCCTTCCACATAATATCTTTAAAATCTGAACAAAATCCTGGCAAAAGTCTTAGCAAAAACACTATTTCTTCATCTGTTCTTGCCCACGTAATCCCTTCCCATCCGCATTCATCATAGTGATTTGCCTCTGGTTTTGAAATCGTACATGTGTTTACAGCTGTTGAAGTTAAACCAGGATAATCAATAATATCCAATATCTGTCCATGCTTACTAACTTGAATTTGAGAAAACAAATGTGGGAAGAAATTATTAATAAGTCTAATATTTTGACCAGTAGTATATTCTCCATCGCCATCTCTACCTCTAATTTCAAAAGTTACATAAATATCAGCATAATAAGGATGTATAAAGCCATCACCCACGTCAATATCAAATTCAATAGACCTGTTTGGCTTATTTAAATTCTCGATTGTTTTTTGATTAGGTTTAAAGGATTGTAATTCATATGATTCTATCTTATCCATATTTATTATTAAAAATATTTGTAATCGTTATATGAATTAAACCCATAAAATAAACCCATAAAACTTAAATATAACTTCTCCAAATATCCTTATTCCTATTCACCTGACTAATAATTTCTGAAAAACTATACCCATCTGTAAACATTTTTAACACTGTAATGCATAAATGTCCACAAATTACCTCGTAAAAATGTTGTATACGGCTGCTATTGTACTCTATATTATGACCAAGATATTTTACGAGTGTTTTTGGCGGATTACCTCCAAATGAATCAAACACATACTTTCTATTTCCTTTTTTCCAATAACAAATCCAATGCGTTCCTATATTTTTAGACGTATCAAAATTAACAATACCACACTCATTCTTCCTTGGTTGTTTAGGTAATTCATCACTCATAAATACACCTCTAAAGTTTCTTATCTTAAGTTTTTTAACAATTTGTATTAGATCTAAATTACTTAAAGGTTTAATTTCTTCTTTTTCTTTACTGTTTTGGAGTTTACGTTTTTTGAAAGCTTACCACCTTGTTTTTCTTCCATTGCTAAGTTATGTCGCTTTTGTTCTTCTAATTCCATTTTATTCTTTTTTGCATCATCTACAGTCTTAGCAATAGCAGCCGCACCTCCAGCAACAGAACCTAGAGCACCTATTAAAGCTAAAATCGTTGGAATAGTAAATATAAAACCACCATAATGAACTTTATTATCATTTACCTTCATTTCTTTGTTTATTTTCTTAAGTTGTGGTATAGAAAGAGATAGAGACATACATTGTCCTTTACTTAGTTTTGCTTCCTTTTGTTTGAGTTGTTTGTTAGTTAAAATGTGATCTATATTTAATTGTTTAAGTTCCTGATTAGGAATCGTAAATGTAAAACCTTTTAACTGCATATTTATTATATAAATTAAAAGCTTTTTATGAAAAATTTCCATAAAAAGTACATATATAAACCTAAATCTAAAAATACTTATAAACCTAATCTTACTTTCATTACTTATAAACCTAAACCAAATCTTACTTTTGTATTCATCATTAAAGCAGTTCCAAGAGCAGGTAGTTTTTCAGTTATTAAATTAGCATCTTTAGCAAAAACTCTTTCCCAAGCTATATTTTCTAATTCCTTATCTGCAATGTGTCTTGATTCTGTATCTTTATTATCCCTATAGTATATATCATGTTCTTTACATGCCTCATCTAATTTATTAATACCTTTATCACCTCTCTCTAACCTTTCTTGAAGTTTTGTACCCGGACCACAATATTGAAATCCTGGAATATGCAACTCAAATGGATGTTTATTAATCAAATCATTTACTAATCATTTTCCATACTTTTCACTATTCCAAAATTTTGGTGGCAGCGTATTCAATATCTTTATCAAATAATCTATACCTTTTGGATCATTAGGAATAAATTGTGCAAGTTTAGAATTAATCATATCCATAATACCTACTTTCTCATTATAAAAGTTATCATTTCCAGATTTTTCTTCCCCATCAATAACAATCAAGCGATCAATCAGTTTTCTCACATCATCCATCCATATGTATTCTTTTGATAATTCGTTATGTACCTTTATTCCTTCTCCAGATTTTGGTGTCTTTTTTGAAGGTGTTGTTGGTTTTATATATTCATCCCAAATAGGTTTGATAATTTCTTTATATTTTTTACCTTTACTAGATTTTTGTTTTCTTGTACTTGGATCATTATTATGAAATGCAACATTAGAATCAATTACTATTTGTTTATATTTTTCTAGATCATCATCATTATAATTTGTTGGATTATGTTTTGTCAATAATTCCCATAAACCTTCTGTTCCTGTATAATGTCGATTATTAATAACTAAATCGTCACCATGAATTTTAACCTCTGCATTTCCTATCATATGTATAATTTTCCCATCTTCATCATATGGTTGTATTCCAAAACTTTTATCATCTCTAGTTGCATAATATCTTGAGGCAATTTTACCCAAATGAGTTGTTGCTAAAGATTCTATTCCTTCTACTTTATATTTAATTTGTTTTTTCATGTGTTTTATTTCTTCTGTTATAGGCGTATCACTTTCATTTATAGGACTATCATACATAGGTGGTGTTTCTAATAAGCTTGAATCCACTCTCGCACTTTTATGTACAACTGGAACTAACTCTTGAATTAGATTTTTATTTTCTTCTGCTACTTTTGATATATCTTGCCCTAAATCTTTAATTGCATCAATAACAGGTTGATCTTGTTCTTTAAATTTTTCATACTTACTTCGATTACTTTGTTTAATTTCCTTAAATCTTTTAATAAGTTCTTCTTTTAACTTAATATACTTCTTAGCTTTATTAACATCCATTTATTATATAAAGAAAAAAATAAAAATATAATATAATATAATATAATATAACATAACATAACATAACATAACATAACATAACATAACATAATATAATATAACATATACGTTCACCTACATTCATATACGTTTAGTTCACACTTTTATAAATTCTTTAATTTTATTTCTATATTTACCATTATTCACCTTCCTAGTCATATCTATTGTTAAGAAACCATATTTATCACTCCAACACTTGCTACATAATAATTGTAATTTTTCAAACGACATATCAGATGCAACAAATTCATCATATATATGTTTTAAATTTACATTATCCTGTCTAAATATACAAAGAAAGTTTAAGTTGTCCCTAATTAATTGTTTTGGCACTTTAGAATATGTTTGTCCAAGATAAAAACAGTTCAAACCCTTATGACGACCTCGAGTAAAATATTCTCTAACATGGTTTTGTTCTTCTAATATGAAATCATCAAATACTACCACAGAATAGTCCTCACATTCATCTAATGGAATAATCTCTTCATTGTTTCCTTTTATTATTGCTATTGCGTCTTTAATATTACGTTCTATATCTCGAAAAAGTTGTATTAAGTGTTGGTATTTAGGTTGATTTAAACTTTTAGAATATATATAAACATTTGCATATTTTAACCATTTAGGTGCTAACAAAAAAAATTATGAATCATTAACGTCGTTTTACCACAACCACTAGGCCCAACTATTAAACATCTTATATCATCAGGTAACAACTCTCCATTCCTCTTACTCTTCGCCGTTTCTTCTGTTAACCTTACTTTAATATCCCAATTATCCATTTTAATTATTTATTGTTGTTTATTGTTGACACCGGTGTGGAATCCAAAAGTGTTCTCTGTGTGGTTTCTGTCCTAAAATGAGGAAATATCTTCGATTGACGAGTTTGAGTCGTATATGGGTGTGCATGATGTCTCCGAGGTGAAAGTGGCGAAATCCGTATTAAAATTAGTTTTGTGGTTATTTTATTATAAAGAAATAAAAAAATAGGCCTAATGAACGTTAAAATTCCGTAATCTTTAACAATGAAATCTAGTGCAACGGAAAAACGAAAACTGCATTTTTATCAGTTACTATTCGTTAAAAGTGTATGTTTGAAATTTTCAACAATAACAATGAGTGAAACAAAACAATTTTAATAACGTATAACCATAATATGGATACATCAAACATTTCAAACGATGTGCAATGTGCTCATTGTAATAAACATTTTCTTAGCCAAAGAGGCTTATCCATTCACACAGGGAAATGTCATCACGCGACACGCAAGAGTAAGGACAGTAACGTGAAACTTCAACAGCCTACCAACTATATTTCGGATTTATTAACCTTAGATTTCAGTGACAATTCTTCTGAACTTTTAACCAAAATGAATGATCTTATGTCTCATTTGAAGGCTAATGTTCCGGTTCATCGTCGTGTCCCGCGCGGTGCTCGTTCATCGGTAGCTGATTCTCTATGTGATATTATTCGTAATATCAACAACACCAATAATGTTGATTCTTGGATCGACCTTTTAGTTTTCCCCTACGCAGTGCTTTGCATTCCACCGCGTTCTGAGAAAGTAAGTAATCTCACCACTTGGATGAAGCTAAGAGTCAGAAACTGGAGGGAACATCAGCGTGAAGTATTAACAAAGCAGCATCGAGGGACCAACGAACCTCGCAAACCACAAAAATCCGGTTCAATCAATACGAAAAGCATCGAACAAAAATTAGCAGATGGTGATATACGTGGCGCTATCAGACTGCTCATATCCGATGACACTGTGGCTACGCCAGATACGTCAGTACTACATGCTCTCAGAGAAAAACATCCAGCCCACGTTCACTCATTCATCAATCCCGAACCACCTGAGGACTCGACTACAGTAACTAAAGTCTCTTCCATCGAATTATTAAAGGCTATAAAATCCTTCCCCTCTGGTTCGGCAGGCGGAATGGATAATCTCCGTCCCTCAATCTTAAAAGATCTACTTATAAATCAAGACTTTGATTCAAGGGAACGGTTAACCACATCCATTTGTGAATTTATGCACTTAATTATATCTGGGAAAGTGCCGACCATTTTACGACCAATTTTTTTTGGTGCTTCACTTATAGCACTGAAGAAGAAAAGCGGTGGAATTCGCCCAATAGCTGTTGGCAATGTTTGGAGACGCTTATCAGCAAAAATTATCTGCTTCCGGATACGAGATTCATTAATTAATATACTATCACCACACCAACTTGGGGTCTGTATACCATTCGGAGCAGAATCAGCCGTACATGCTGCCAGAATGTACTACTCATCTTCCCATACTGAAGTGAAAGCATTTTTGAAAATTGACTTCCGCAACGCCTTCAATGAACTCAACCGCGACTCAATGTTACAATCTGTTAAAACTAACTTTCCAACGTACTATCCATACATCTACCAATGCTACTCCGAACCAAGCAATCTTTTTATAAGGGATAACATAATTCACTCACAACGTGGAGTACAGCAAGGCGACCCACTTGGACCAGCACTGTTCGCCCTAACAATCCATCACATTATTAAGGATATTAACACAGATTTAAATATCTGGTATTTAGATGACGGTACCATAGCTGGAAATATCGACGTAGTACTACGCGCTTTTAATAAAATTCGTCTAGAAGCTTCATCTATTGGATTGTTTCTTAACTCTGCCAAATGTGAAGTGAGTTTTCTGAGCGCCAGAGCTGATGAAGTCCATGACCTTTATGAAAAGTTTAACGAAGTAGCACCTGGTATCAAACTCTTATCACCTACCAATGCGGAACTTTTAGGGGCTGCCATCTCTACCGAATCAAGGAGCAAAATTTTATTGGACAAGATATCAAAATTAGAATTCTTCTTTTCTCGATTATCAAAACTTTCTGCACACTCCGCTTATTATTTACTACGAGCTTCACTCTCACTTCCAAGATTACTGTATTTCCTCCGTTGCTCCCCTTCTTGGCAGGATGATAAATTACTTGACAAATTCGACCACACTCTTAGAACAGGACTGGAATCCATTATAAACTGTTCTTTGAAAGACAGTTCATGGTTACAAGCTTCCTTACCAGTTGAGAATGGAGGCCTTGGGATTCGTCGAGCTATGGATATCGCCATACCTTCTTTCCTTGCATCATTCTATGGCTCACGAGAAGTAATTGGATCTCTTCTTCAACAGGAAGTTGACTTAGACTCGATTCGAGATGTACAAGAATGCACCGATAAATGGACTAGTCTGGTTGGAATGGATCCCCCACCTATCGACAAAAGACATTTTCAGTCTGTTTGGGATGAACCTATAGTCAAGCTTCGTTTATCTTCACTCCTATCATCAACTAATAACCCAGATGACAAAGCCATACTGTTAGCTGTCTCTTCCTCCAAAAACGGAGCATGGCTTCAAGCCCTACCTTCTCACACACTCGGCCTACACCTTTCTAATGAGAGCTTTCGTATTGCTACAGCTCTGCGCTTAGGTGCTAATATTTGTGAGCCTCACTTTTGTCCTGCTTGCAACGCATATGTTGATAATAAAGGATTACATGGCCTTTCATGTAAAAAAAGTGCGGGAAGACAATCTCGACATCATATTGTAAACGACATTATTTGTAGAGCCCTCGTTTCAGCGGGAGTTCCTTCAATAAAAGAACCAAATGGTTGTTGTCGCTCTGATGGTAAAAGGCCTGATGGCATGACCTTGGTGCCGTGGAAAAATGGAAAAGCACTAGTCTGGGATTTCACATGTTCCGATACGTTTGCTCCTTCCAATTTACCCCATTCTTCAATTCAGGCAGGTCTCGTCGCCGCTCACAGAGAATCAGACAAAAGACTAAAATACTCAAACCTATTGGACAAATATTGGTTTGTAACAGTAGCAATAGAAACCAGTGGGTCTTGGGGTCACGAAGGATCTAATTTAATTAATGAAGTTGGTCATCGAATAGCAATCAAAACTGGTGACCCCCGAGCTACTGCATTCCTTTTCCAACGTATCAGTATCGCCATCCAGCGCGGGAATGTGTCATCGATCTTAGGCACATTACCTCCTGGTAAAGAACTGGACGAGATTTTTCTTCTATAACACACAATAAGACGGAAGGAGACATATCCGAGGAGGCTGACAACCACTTTGACTATGTTCATGAAGAATGTTTTGAATCCAGTTTGGATAAATATACATTGTTGGAAGTCATGGCTAATACCGGATTGATGGCAAGAAACATCGTGTGATGTCGAAGAAGCGCCAAGAGAAAGAGAAGCTTCTTCATAAGTATAAACGAGAAATGAAAGGTGCAATTAGAGAGATCAGACGAGACAGTACTTTCTTAGCTAAACACCAGATCAAGGAACAAATCCAGAAGGATATGGAGAGAAAGAAGAAGGTGAAAGATCTGTTAGGATCATTGGCTTCACAAGAAGGAGAGTTTAAGAAAATTAAGAGGAAAAAGAAGTAACTAAGTGTAAAATATTAAATGGATATTTTTTTTAATATGTATGTGTTAATAAAGAGTAAAATTATTTATTATATAATAAATGAAAGTATTTAATTTAAATGGTTATTCATCTGTATTAAACATGTCATTGCATTACCCATTTGAAAACGATTTAGAAGTAGCTGTTGCAGGATTTTACACAACATACTTAACTCCAAACATTACAGAAAAAAAATAATAAATTAACATTTTGCACTGAAGAACCTGAAGTTACAAGACAAGCCATAGTTCAACCTGGTCAATAAAGTTTAAAAGAATTAGAAGAATATATTAAATCAAACCTTCCATTCTACACTGATGAATTCAAAGATACTTTTGAAATTACAGAAGACAGGAAAAGAAATAGAGTTAAAATATTTAGTGAGGTTTGTGATATAACCTTAGATACCATTAACACTGTATTAGGTTTTAGTGATAAAAACTTGGCTAATAACATAGAACATATTGGAGATAAACCACCAAGGTTTCATCCGTTTGATACTATAAATATTCACTGTGATTTAGCAGAAGGTATGACTTTAAAACACAATGATACAACACACAACGAAACTGACTTAATTGCAACATTTAGAACAAATGCAGAGTTTAGAGAACCAATTATATATGAACCTAATGAAAAGATATTTTTCCCAATACATCACAATAAATTTAATAATTTCAAAGTTTCAATTAAAGATGAAAATGGTGATTTGATTGATTTTGGTGGAGCTCGTATAACCGTTTTACTTGCTATTAAATAATTTGAATTGTTATATAATAAATATGGACATCTTTGGTAATACTAAAAGGAGGACTACAAACCTCAATCATATAAGTGAAGTTTTTACATCGAATATAACATGGGTTGATTTCAAAAACAAAAGACTTGTTAATGTAAGTGATGCAATTGACCAACATGATGTAGTAACTTTACAACAGCTAGATTTAATAAATAGTAATGTTAATAGTCAATTGGAAGGTGATAGAAACAAATTTGAAGATGTATTAAAAACATTACAAGACACATATATAAAGAAAGATGATTTTCAAAAGATTAGGATGGATACTACTAAATTGATTATGCAGAAAGAAACTATACCCCTAATATGTCGATTGAGAGTTAAAAATGTTAAGGAACCAATCTTTAGAATATTTAATCTCTCTAATGGTTACAAATTTCTCTATAATGGGAAAATAATGCACATGGAATTAAGTTTGGATAAATACTTTCTAGAGATATATTTAGGTGATACTTTGATTGAAAATTTACCTGTAAACATTAAAAAGGGTGATATAATTACGTTTCAAGCAAATAAAAATTCAGCTATGGAAGAAGGGCAACCATTGCAAGTTATTATGTATATAGAAAGAGAGCTTTCATAAAACCATTTGCTATATTCAATCTATATAATAACATTCTAATTCAATCTATATAACAACATTCTAAATTGAATTATACAGGTGAATTATAAATTGTTATATAGATTGAATTATTGTTCGAATTATAGATTAAGTTATACAATGTTATATTGATTAAATTATATAGATGAACAGTGTTTGAATTGTAGAAGTTATTATATAGATTGATTATAGATTGAATTATAGATTGAAGTTCATGATCAATTATAGTATTAATCAACAACAGCATTAATTATAGTATTAATCATCAAATACCGACACCTGTTAATTATAGTATTAATCATCAAATATCGACACCCGTTAATTATAGTATTAATCATCAAATATCGACAACAGCATCAAACAAACATATGCTTAAATTATAGTTTGAATTAGGCTAATCTTTAGAATTATATTGTTAGTTGAATTATAGTTTGAATTAGGTTGATCTTTAGAATGATCTTGTTAGTTGATATAGTGTTTCAATTATAGATTGAGGTTAATAATTTTCCATATAATAAATAGTATGATGTATTGTGTTAAGTGTAAGAAATCAACAGATACAAAAATAGATAACATTAGAATAGAAGAAACAAAGAATGGAAGATATGTTATTATATGTGTTGTATGTGTTACTAATAAATCCCAACTCATTAAAAACCCCGATTGACTATATGAAGGTGAAGGTATTAGGGAAGACATTATAGAAGAAATTCATAAACCATCTAGAAAAAATTATCCTAGGTTAAGTGTTATTGTTAAAGGTATAGATGATTTATGGCAAGCAGATCTTGTGGAAATGGATAGTGGTGTGTTAAAAGGTGTTTCAAAATTAAATAAAGGTTATAAGTATTTGCTAACGATTATAGATGTGTTTTCAAAATATGCATTTGCTGTTCCTGTTAAAGATAAGAGTGGGAAGAATGTTACAGAATCATTTGAATCAGTGTTAAAAGTAAGAAAACCTAATAATTTACAAACTGATCAAGGTAAACAGTTTTATAATAAAGAATTTGAAGATTTGATGGGAAAAAACAATATCAATCATTACTCAACATATAGTGGTAAAAAAGCTTCTGTTGTTGAAAGATTTAACAAAACACTTAAACAAAATATGTGGAAAATAATTACTGTTCAAGGTAATTATAAGTGGTTAAAAATATTGCAAGGTTTGGTTGATGAATATAATAACAAAGTACATAGAACAATTGGTGTGAAACCTGTAGAAGTGAATAAGAAAAATGAGCATGTGATATTGAAAAAAGTGTATAAGAAAGAATATAAGTCTGTTAAGTTAAAGTATAAGATTGGTGATTATGTTCGTATAAGTAAAATTAAAGGTTTGTTTGAAAAAGGATATACACCAAATTGGTCAACAGAAGTGTTTGTTATTAATGAGGTTATACCATCTAATCCACCAACATATAAAATTAAAGATTTAAACAATGAAGAAGTTAGAGGAAGATTTTATAAACCAGAATTATTGAAAACTAAATATAAGGATGAGTATTTGGTTGAAAAAATATTGAGAAAGAAAGGTAATAAAGTGTTTGTT
Source organism: Thermobia domestica (assembly GCF_964235325.1). Lineage (NCBI taxonomy): Eukaryota > Metazoa > Arthropoda > Insecta > Zygentoma > Lepismatidae > Thermobia > Thermobia domestica. The sequence continues at coordinate 22,955 of NW_027657202.1, read as the reverse complement.
AAATGGTTAGGGTTTGATGATTCACATAATAGTTGGATAGATAAAGAAAATGTTGTAGTGTAAATTTAATGTGTTTAACTTTTATGAATATTTTCGTACAAGGTAATAAAGTGTTTGTTAAATAATTAGGGTTTATTAAATGGTTAGGGTTTAATAATTTACATAATAATTAAATAATTAGGGTTTATTAAATGGTTAGGGTTTAATAATTTACATAATAATTAAATAATTAGGGTTTATTAAATGGTTAGGGTTTAATAATTTGCATAATAATTAAATAAATAATTTGCATTAATAAATAAATAAATAATTTGCATAATAATTAAATAATTAGAGTTTATTAAATGGTTAGGGTTTAATAATTTGCATAATATAATATTATAAATGTTGCAGTGTAATTTAATGTGTTTAACTTTTATAAATATTTTCATAAAAGGTAATAAAGTGTTTATTAAATGGTTAGGGTTTAATAATTTGCATAATAATTAAATAAATAATTAGAGTTTATTAAATGGTTAGGGTTTAATAATTTGCATAATAAATAAATAAAAATAATATAATATTATAAATGTTGTAATGTAATTTAATTTGTTTAAACATGAAAAATATTATGAAAATGAATTAAAAAATCTGGTGAATATAAAAAACGATACAGTGTTTTTTCATATAAGGTGTGTTATTATATGGAAAAACACTGTATCGTTTTTTTATGTCGACATTAACAGCTCTATTAGAAAAATAAGTTGTTAATGTTAGTATAAAATATTATGAAAATGAATTAAAAAATTTAGTGAATATAAAATTACGATACAGTGTTTTTCCATATAAAATGAGTATGAGTAATGTTAATTTTACTGGTGAGGAGATGAAGGAGATGTCAATTACAAAACTAAAACAAATATGTAAAGTCAAGAAAATCCGCGGCTATAGTTATTTAAATAAGAGTGAATTAATCAAAAAAATCGAACAATACCAAAATGAACCAGATGAATTGAAAGTTATATACACAATGAAAGTTGATGAACTAAAAAACCATTGTAAAAGGAAGGGGATAAAAGGTTATTCTAAATTAAGAAAGGCTGAACTTATTGACCGTATTATAAAATATGAAGATGAACAAAACAGATCACAAATTAGAAACATATTTCCATTTAAACAAGATGTTTTTGAAGAATCCAAACCACAACGAATACCAATTAAAGTACAAACAAAGGAAACAGCAATACAGAAACGATTACAAACTATCACAATCGAAAACATAGGAGGATATAAGGATCCGGTGAAGTTTTTAAATATAAGTGGGAAAGTAGTTATTAATAAAATCAAGGAAGAATTGAAGCATCACCCATTAAAAGTCAACCTTGTATTCATTTGTGATTATATTAAAGATAAAGAAGTACAAGAACGCAATTTTAAAACTATGAATGAAAGAATATTACAATCAACTGACTTAGATGAATATATAACCCATGCTAAACAAAAACTATGTAGAGAGATGGAGGAATTTTAAGGTAGAGGATCAGGATGGACATTACATCAAATTAAACATTTAGAAATCAGACTAAATAAATATGTACCATTACGAGCTTCTTCATATATTGACCTTCCTAAACCAATTAAAGATAAGAAAGCAGTAATTAATGTTCAAAATAAAGATAATAAATGTTTCTTATATTCTATTGCATGTTATTTAAAACCTATAGATCACCAATCACATCCTCAACGGCCTTCAAACTATACAGAAATTGTGGATGAATTACAAGAGAAATATTGTAAGGGTATTGAATTTCCTGTACAATTAAAAGATATAGTAAAGTTTGAAAAAAGAAGTAACATATCCATTAACGTGTATACCTATGATGATGAATATAATATATACCCACTTCAAATCACAAAAAATATACAGGATAAACACATCAATTTATTATATGTAAAAGATGAAAATAATGATCACTTTTGTTGGATAAGGGATTTATCAAGATTAATAAGAAGTCAAGTAACAAAGCATAAGGAAAAATTATACTTTTGTGATAGGTGTTTAACAAGACATTTTAGAAATGAGATACAATTACAAGAACATGAACTATATTGTAAGGAGCATGAATCTGTTAGAATAGAACTTCCAAAACCATATAACAATAAAATACAATTTCAAAATTATAATAGATCATTGAGGGTAACATTTGCGATATATGCCGATTTTGAATGCTTGTTATGTAAAATGGATGTAGACCATAATTGTTCTAAAACTGTGAAGTATCAAAAGCATTTACCAATGAGTTTCTGTTATTACATCAAATACTCAAATGGTGTGTATAAAAGGCATGTTAGTTATATTGGTTTAGATGCTGCAAAGGTGTTTGTGATGAAGTTAAAACAAGAAGCAATAGAAATAAAGAAAATATATAACAAAAGAGTTGAAATGAATAACCTAACTAAAGATGAGGAAGAGTTATATAATAATTCCAATAGTTGTCATATATGTGAGAAAAACTTGAATGATTTACCACCCGCAATTGAAAAACAAATAAATGTGTTAAATAAGAAAATAAAATTCGCTAAAAATAATAATAGCATGGTTGAAAAATTAGAAGAATGGAAACATGAATTAGGTAAATGTTTGAAAAATATAAATATAAATAAAGCAAAAGTAAGAGATCATGATCATTTAACTGGAAAGTTTAGAGGTGCAGCTCACAGTTATTGTAACTTAAGCTATCGAAATCCTAATTTCATTCCAGTATTTATTCACAATTTAAGTGGTTATGATACTCACCTATTTGTTAAAGAACTTTTTTATGATAAGAATGAAATAAAACTAATTGCAAACAATGAAGAAAAATATATAACATACTCGAAATATGTGAAGGTTGATAAAAAGAATGGAATTAATTGACGATTTCTAGATTCATTTAGGTTTATGTCAAGGGGTTTAGCAGAACTAGCAAATAACCTTACAAAAGAACAATATAGAGAAACGTCAAAGTATTTCACTAATGATTTATTAGATTTAGTAATTAAAAAAGGTGTGTACCCATATGATTATATTGACTCAATTGAAAGATTAGAAGAAACAAAACTACCTTCAAAAGAAATGTTATTTAATAAACTTACTAACACCCACATCAGTGATACAGATTATGAGCATGCGGAAAATGTTTGGAAGTCATTCAATATTAAAAATCTAGGTGAATATACAGAACTTTATAACAGGACAGATGTATTAATATTAGCCGATGTATTTGAAAATTTTAGAGATGTGTGTTTAAAGGCATATGGTTTAGATCCTGCTTGGTATTTCACTGCTCCTGGTTTATCGTGGGATTCAATGTTAAAGGTGACTAAAATCGAACTAGAAATGTTAACTGACTATGACAAAATATTAATGATAGAAAAAGGTATAAGAGGTGGAATTTCACAATGTAGTAAGAGGTATGTAAAAGCAAATAATAAGTATATGAAAAGTTATAATAAAGATGAACTTTCAAAGTATTTAACTTATCTAGATGCAAATAATTTATATGGATGGGCAATGAGTCAATACATGCCTTACAAAGACTTTAAATGGGTTCAACCTTACATAAACATAATGAATATTCCAGATAATTCAGAAACTGGTTACATATTAGAAGTTGATTTAGAATATCCAGAATACTTACATGATAAACATACAGATCTGCCATTAGCTCCAGAAAATATGTGCCCACCAGGATCGAAACAATCAAAATTATTAACAACGCTTTACAATAAAGAAAGATATGTTATTCACTATAGAAATTTAAAATTATATATGTCACTTGGAATGATATTAAAGAAAATTCACGGAGTATTAGAGTTCAAGCAATCAAACTGGTTAAAGGAATATATTGATCTAAATACAAATATGAGAACACAAGCTAAGAATAATTTCGAGAAAGATTTTTACAAGTTATTGAATAATAGTGTATTTGGTAAAACAATGGAAAACATTAGAAAGAGGCCATCAATTACTTTAGAATGTGATCCAATGAGGGTGGAAAAGTTAATAGCGAAACCGAACTTCGATTATAGAACAATATTTACTGAAGATTTGTGTGCAATACATATGAAAAAAGAAAAATGACCTTCAACAAACTATATATGTTGGTATGAGTGTGCTAGATTTGTCAAAACTATTAATGTATGACTTCCATTACAACATTATGAAACCTAAATATAATATTGATATAGGGTTATGTTATATGGATACTGATAGTTTTATATATGAAATTGAGACAGATGACTTCTACAAAGACTTAAAAGAAATGGTTGATTTATTTGATACAAGTGAATATGGAAAGGATAATCAATATGGAATACCACTAGTAAACAAAAAAGTATTAGGAAAGATGAAGGATGAAAACAATGGTAAAATAATGAAAGAATTTATTGGGTTAAGATCAAAGATGTAAGCCTTTAAAGTTGAAAATAAAGAGAACAAAAAAGCAAAAGGAATAACAAAATGTGTAGTATCAAAAGAGTTACAATTTGATTATTATAAGCAAACCCTATTCAATGATGTGAAAACATACAAAAATATAAATCTAATTCGAAGTTGTAAGCATGATGTATATACTATAGCTGTAAATAAGTTAGCATTAGATTCGAATGATGACAAAAGATATATACTAGAGGGTGGTATAAGTACATTAGCTTGGGGGCAATATAAGATATAGTTAAAATGTATTTATGTGTAGTTTAGTTTTAGGCCATATTTAATTAACTTTTATGTATAGTTTAGTTTTAGGTCATATTTAATTAATTTTTATGTATAGTTTAGTTTTAGATAAAATTTAATTAACTTTTATGTATAGTTTAGTTTTAGGTAAATTTAATTAACTTTTATGTATAGTTTAGTTTTAGATAAAATTTAATTAACTTTTATGTATAGTTTAGTTTTAGGTCATATTTATTTAACTTTTATGTATAGTTTAGTTTTAGGTCATATTTAATTAACTTTTATGTATAGTTTAGTTTTAGGTCATATTTAATTAACTTTTATGTGTAGTGTAGTTTAGTTTTAGGTCATATTTAATTAACTTTTATGTATAGTTTAGTTTTAGGTAAAATTTATATTTTTAAGTCATAAAAGTTGTTTTTGTAATTTTATCCTTAGACATAGGCAACCAGTAACGTGTTAGAAAAAAATTATAAGCAAATAGAAACCATTTACCGTTTGAATTTTGAAAATCGGTTAATATTTGACGATGTTGTAGTCAATTCAAAATTTCGGGAATTTTTACGGGTTTATTTTTGAGTTTTCGGGAAAATGTTATTCTTTAGAAAAGTCTTAAAATTTTATTCTAATTATGGTAGTATTTTTATTTTTTCGATTTGTTGAAACTTTGTGGAGATATTGAAAAAGAGAAAAGTATCCTTTGGGTTATGCAACCATTTATGCATTTTAAAAAATTGGTTATGTTATTAGTATTCATTTACCGTTTGAATTTTTGAAATCGGTTAATTAGGAGCCGAGGAATTAATTAATAACGTTATTTGGGGGTGGCACTGTAAGTGTTGCCAACTCACTTTTAACAATTATCATATTTATTAGTAGTGGGGTGAATTCATCCCTATATGTTTTAAAGCGATATCTTGAAAAATTAAAATCCTGGAACGTTCCGAAAAAATATATGGAGTTGGATACACTGACTTTTTCTTTTTTGAACATTAATGTTTTAGCTATATTTACCACCTAGGTGACTATGATCAATAAGTTACTCACCTACTCAATAGATGGTGTGGCATGTAGTATGTTTCAGAGTAATAAAAGCTAGAGAGTTGCGGACAGATTTTGTTTCAAGAATTTTCTTCAAAGTGATGATCGTGAATCGAAAAAAGCGGGACTGACAAGAAGCCGTGACACCTAAGACAGACAGCCTGGACAGACAGCCAGGACGGACAGTTTTGGTGTTGTTATTATTACATACTCAGAAGAAAGAGAGAGGGAAACTGAATTGTAAATGTGTGCGTGTGTGTTGTGTTGGGTTGTATAAATACAGGCGGGAAAATGCTAAATTCATTATTTTTTATCCGATTTTGATAATTCAAACGGCATTTAAAAGAGTATGTATCAGAGTTTAAAACGCAATTGTTCATTCTTGTTAAATGTTGTTAGATTTAGTGATTTTTTCTTTTTGTAACTAGATTTAATGATTTTTTGTAACCAAATTTAGTGACTTTTTGAAGTCAAAACCGGTTATAACCAGATTTTGTAACTAGATTTAGTGATTTTTTGAAGTCAAAACCGGTTATAACCAGATTTTGTACCTAGATTTAGTGATTTTGTAACTAGATTTAGTGACTTTTTTGTAACCAGATTTCTTGATTTTTTGTAACTAAATTTAATGATAGAATATGTTAGAAGTTATTATGAGTAAGATAGAAGTTATTTGATATGGTGATAGAAGTTATTTGGGAAATAGGGAATGCGGTAGAAATTATTAGGGGTAGTTTAGAAATTATTTGGAGGTAGGGGGATGCGCTATTGTTATTAGGAGTGCGCTATTATTATTGATGGTGTGCTAGATTGTTATTGGAAACGATGAGGTGGCGCAGAATCCCCACCCCACCCCAACTTTTAATATATCTTTATCACGAAAAACTATTAAAAATTTGATAAAAACTTGGCCACCACAGAAACTATAATGGCCACCGACACTAAAAACGCAAAAATTTCACCAACCAAAACCACAACATATTTACCAAAAATCATTAAAATATCGTGATATTTAATATATCTTTATCACGAAAAACTATTAAAAATATGATATAAACTTCGCCACCACGGAAACTATAATGGCCACCGACACCAAACAACGCATAAATATCAACCTTAGGGACCCCGACATGTTTACAAAAATCATTAAAATATCGTGATATTTAATATATCTATATCACGAAAAACTAGTAGAAACCTGAAAAAAACTTGAACACCATGAAATTATAAAAGCCACCGATAACAAACAATGCACATATATGAACCTTCAGGACCCCGACATACATACAATAAATTATTAAAACATCGTGATATTTAATATATCTTTATCATGAAAAACTAATTAAAAATATGATAAAAGCTTGGCCACCACGGAAAATATAATGGCCAACAACACCAAACAACATATAAATATCAACAACCAGAACAACGACATATTAAAAAATGATTAAAAAATCGTGATATTTAATATATCTTTATCACGAAAAACTATTAAAAATATTATGAAAACTTGGCCACCACGGAAACTATAATGGCCACCGACACCAAACAACGCATAAATATCAACCTTAGGGACGCCGACATATTTACAAAAAATCATTAAAATATCGTGATATTTAATATACTTTTATCACGAAAGCAACTACAAACATCATAAAAACTTGGTCACCACGGAAACTATAATGCCCATCGACACCAAACAATGCACAAATATCAACATCCTGGACCCCGACATATTACAAAAAACCATTAAAATATCGTGATATTTAATATTTCTTTATCACGAAAAACTATTAAAAATATGATAAAAACTTGGCCACCACGGAGACTTTAATGGCCACGGACACCAAACAACGCATAAATATCAACCTTACGGACCTCGACATATTTACAGAAGGTCATTAAAATATCGTGATTATTAATATATCTTTATAACGAAAAACTACTACAAACCTGATAAAAACTTGGCCACCACGGAAACTATAAGGGCCACCGATAACAAACAATGCACATATAATAACCTTAAGGACCCCGAAAAACATACAATAAATTATTAAAACATCGTGATATTTCATATATCTTTATCGTGAAAAACTATTAAAAATATGATAAAAACTTGGCCACAACGAAAACTATAATGGCCACCGACACCAAACAATGCACAAATATCAACCTCCTGAACCTCGACATATTTGCAAAAAATCATTAAAATATCGAGATATTTAATATATCTTTATCACGAAAATCTTAAAAATATGAAAAAACTTGGACACCACGGAAACTATAATGGCCACCGACACCAAACAATGCACAAATATCAACCTTCTTGACTCCGACACATTTAGAAAACATCAATAAAATATCGTGATATTTATTATATCTTTATCACGAAAAACTATAAAAATAAGAAAAAACTTGGCCACGACGGAAACTTTAATGGCCAACGACACCAAACAATGCACGAATATCAACCGTGAGGACCCTGACACATTTACAAAAAATCATTAAAATATCGTGATATTTGATGTCTCTTTATCACGAAAAACTATTAAAAATATGATGAAAACTTTGCCACCACACAAACTATAATGGCCACCGACACCAAACAACGCATAAATATCAACCTTAGGGACCCCGACATATTTTCAAAAAATCATTAAAATATCGTAATATTTAATATACTTTTATCATGAAAGCTACTACAAACCTGACAAAATCTTGGCCACCACGGAAACTATAATGGCCATCGACACCAAACAATGCACAAATATCAACCTTCAGGACCCCGCCATATTACAAAAATCATTAAAATATCGTGATATTGAATATACTTTATCACGAAACACTATCAAAAATATGAAAAAACTTGGCCACCACGGAAACTATAATGGCCACTGACACCAAACAATGCACAAATATCAACCGTAAGGACCCCGACATATTTACAAAAAACATTAAAATATCGTGATATTTAATATATCTTTATCACGAAAAACTATTAAAAATTTGATAAAAAACTTGGCCATCACGGAAACTATAATGGCCACCGACACCAAAAAGCGCCAAAATTTCACCAACCAAAACCACAACATATTTACCAAAAATCATTAAAATATCGTGATATTTAATATATCTTTATCACGAAAAACTATTAAAATATGATATAAACTTCGCCACCACGGAAACTATAACGGCCACCGACACCAAACAACGCATAAATATCAACCTTACGGACCCCGACATATTTACAGAAAGTCATTAAAATATCGTGATTATTAATATATCTTTATAACGAAAAACTACTACAAACCTGATAAACTTTGGCCACCACGGAAACTATAAGGGCCACCGATAACAAACAATGCACATATAATAACCTTAAGGACCCCGAAAAACATACAATACATTATTAAAACATCGTGATATTTCATATATCTTTATCGTGAAAAACTATTAAAAATATGATAAAACTTGGCCACAACGAAAACTATAATGGCCACCGACACCAAACAATGCACAAATATCAACCTCCTTGACTCCGACACATTTAGAAAACATCAATAAAATATCGTGATATTTATAATATCTTTATCACGAAAAACTATAAAAATAAGAAAAAACTTGGCCACCACGGAAACTTTAATGGCCAACGACACCAAACAATGCACAAATATCAACCTCCTTGACTCCGAGACATTTAGAAAAACATTAATATATCGTGATATTTAATATATCTTTATCACGAAAAACTACTACAAACCTGATAAAGACTTGGCCACCACGAATCTATAAGGGCCACCGATAACAAACAATACACATACATGAACCTTCAGGACCCCGACATACATACAATAAATTATTAAACATCGTGATATTAATTATATATCTTTATCATGAAAAACTTTTAAAAATTAGATAAAAACTTGAACACCACGGAAAATATAATGGCCATAGACACCAAACAACGCAAAAATATCAACCTTGGGGTCCCCGATATATTTACAAAAAATCATTAAATATCGTGATATTTAATATACCTTTATCACGAAAAACTACTACAAACGTGATAAAAACTTGCCCACCTCGAAACTATAAAAGCCACCGATAACAAACTGTGCACAAATATCAACCTCGTGGACCCTGACACATTTTAATAAATCATTAAAATATCGTGATATTTATTATATCTTTATCACGAAAAACTATAAAAATAAGAAAAAACTTGGCCACGACGGAAACTTTAATGGCCAACGACACCAAACAATGCACGAATATCAACCGTGAGGACCCCGACACATTTACAAAAAATCATTAAAATATCGTGATATTTGATGTCTCTTTATCACGAAAAACTATTAAAAATAAGATAAAAACTTGCCCACCACGGAAAATATAATGGCCACCGACACCAAACAACGCATAAATATCAACAACCAAAACCCAGACATATTACAGAAACTCATTAAAATTTCGTGATATTCATTATATCATAATCACGAAAAACTATTAAAAATATGATAAAAACTTGGCCACCACGGAAACTATAATGGCCACCGACACCAAACAACGCATAAATATCAACCTTAGGGACCCCGACATATTTACAAAATTTATTAGAATATCGTGATATTTAATATATCTATATCACGAAAAACTAGTACAAACCTGAAAAAAACTTGAACACCATGAAACTATAAGGGCCACCGATAACAAACAATGCACATATATGAACCTTCAGCACCCCGACATACATACAATAAATTATTAAAACATCGTGATATTTAATATATCTTTATCATGAAAAACTAATTAAAAATATGATAAAAGCTTGGCCACCACGGAAAATATAATGGCCACCGACACCAAACAACATATAAATATCAACAACCAGAACCCCGACATATTACAGAAACTCATTAAAATTTCGTGATATTTATTATATCATAATCACGAAAAACTATTAAAAATATGATAAAAACTTGGCCACCACGGAAACTATAATGGCCACCGACACCAAACAACGCATAAATATCAACCTTTTTGACCCCGACATATTTACAAAAAATCATTAAAATATCGTAATATTTAATATACTTTTATCGCGAAAGCTACTACAAACCTGACAAAAACTTGGCCACCACGGAAACTATAATGGCCATCGACACCAAACAATGCACAAATATCAACCTTCAGGACCCCGACATATTACAAAAAATCATTAAAATATCGTGATATTTAATATACTTTATCACGAAACACTATTAAAAATAAGAAAAAAATTGGCCACCACGGAAACTATAACGGCCACTGACACCAAACAATGCACAAATATCAACGGTAAGGACCCCGACATATTTACAAAAAACATTAAAATATCGTGATATTTAATATATCTTTATCACGAAAAACTATTAAAAATTTGATAAAAACTTGGCCACCACGGAAACTGTAATTTCCACCGACACCAAACAATGCACAAATATCAACCTCCTTGACTCCGACACATTTAGAAAACATCAATAAAATATCGTGATATTTATTATATCTTTATCACGAAAAACTATAAAAATAAGAAAAAACTTGGCCACCACGGAAACTTTAATGGCCAACGACACCAAACCATGCACAAATATCAACCGTGAGGACCCTGACACATTTGCAAAAAAACATTAAAATGTCGTGATATTTGATGTCTCTTTATCACAAAAAACTATTAAAAATAAGATAAAAACTTGCCCACCACGGAAAATATAATGGCCACCGACACCAAACAACGCATAAATATCAACAACCAAAACCCAGACATATTACAGAAACTCATTAAAATTTCGTGATATTTATTATATCATAATCACGAAAAACTATTAAAAATATGATAAAAACTTGGCCACCACGGAAACTATAATGGCCACCGACACCAAACAACGCATAAATATCAACCTTAGGGACCCCGACATATTTACAAAAATTATTAGAATATCGTGATATTTAATATATCTATATCACGAAAAACTAGTACAAACCTGAAAAAAACTTGAACACCATGAAACTATAAGGGCCACCGATAACAAACAATGCACATATATGAACCTTCAGCACCCCGACATACATACAATAAATTATTAAAACATCGTGATATTTAATATATCTTTATCATGAAAAACTAATTAAAAATATCATAAAAGCTTGGCCACCACGGAAACTATAATGGCCACCGACACCAAACAAGGCATAAATATCAACCTTAGGGACCCCGACATATTTACAAAAAATCATTAAAATATCGTAATATTTAATATACTTTTATCACGAAAGCTACTACAAACCTGACAAAAACTTGGCCACCACGGAAACTATAATGGCCATGGACACCAAACAATGCACAAATATCAACCTTCAAGACCCCGCCATATTACAAAAAATCATTAAAATATCGTGATATTTAATATACTTTATCACGAAACACTATTAAAAATATGAAAAAACTTGGCCACCACGGAAACTATAATGGCCACTGACACCAAACAATGCACAAATATCAACCTATGGACCCCGACATATTTACAAAAAACATTAAAATATCGTGATATTTAATATATCTTTATCACGAAAAAAAATAAAAAATTTGATAAAAACTTGGCCACCACGGAAACTATAATGACCACCGACACCAAAAAGCGCCAAAATTTCACCAACCAAAACCACAACATATTTACCAAAAAACATTAAAATATCGTGATATTTAATATATCTTTATCACGAGAAACTAATAATATGATATAAACTTCGCCACCACGGAAAGTATAATGGCCACCGACACCAAAAAACACATTAATATCAAATTTAGGGACCCCGAAATATTTGCAAAAATTCATTAAAATATCGTGATATTTAATATATCTTTATCACGAAAAACTACTACAAACCTGATAAAGACTTGGCCACCACGAATCTATAAGGGCCACCGATAACAAACAATGCACATACATGAACCTTCAGGACCCCGACATACATACAATAAATTATTAAACATCGTGATATTAATTATGTATCTTTATCATGAAAAACTTTTAAAAATTAGATAAAAACTTGACCACCACGGAAAATATAATGGCCACCGACACCAAACAACGCAAAAATTTCAACCTTGGGGTCTCCGACATATTTACAAAAAAATATTAAATATCGTGATATTTAATATACCTTTATCACTAAAAACTACTACAAACCTGATAAAGAGTTGCCCACCACGAAACTATAAAAGCCACCGATAACAAACTGTGCACAAATATCAACCTCGTGGACCCTGACACATTTAAAAAAATCATTAAAATATCGTGATATTTAGTATATATTTATCACGAAAAACTATTAAAAATATTAAAGAAACAAGGCCACCACAGAAACTATAATGGCCACCGACACCAAACAATGCACAAATATCAACCGTGAGGCTCCATACAAATTTACAAAAAATCATTAAAATATCGTGATATTTGATGTCTCTTTATCACGAAAAACTATTAAAAATAAGATAAAAACTTGCCCACCACGGAAAATATAATGGCCACCGACACCAAACAACGCATAAATATCAACAACCAAAACCCAGACATATTACAGAAACTCATTAAAATTTCGTGATATTTATTATATCATAATCACGAAAAACTATTAAAAATATGATAAAAACTTGGCCACCACGGAAACTATAATGGCCACCGACACCAAACAACGCATAAATATCAACCTTAGGGACCCCGACATATTTACAAAAATTATTAGAATATCGTGATATTTAATATATCTATATCACGAAAAACTAGTACAAACCTGAAAAAAACTTGAACACCATGAAACTATAAGGGCCACCGATAACAAACAATGCACATATATGAACCTTCAGCACCCCGACATACATACAATAAATTATTAAAACATCGTGATATTTAATATATCTTTATCATGAAAAACTAATTAAAAATATCATAAAAGCTTGGCCACCACGGAAACTATAATGGCCACCGACACCAAACAACGCATAAATATCAACCTTAGGGACCCCGACATATTTACAAAAAATCATTAAAATATCGTAATATTTAATATACTTTTATCACGAAAGCTACTACAAAAATGACAAAAACTTGGCCACCACGGAAACTATAATGGCCATGGACACCAAACAATGCACAAATATCAACCTTCAAGACCCCGCCATATTACAAAAAATCATTAAAATATCGTGATATTTAATATACTTTATCACGAAACACTATTAAAAATATGAAAAAAACTTGGCCACCACGGAAACTATAATGGCCACTGACACCAAACAATGCACAAATATCAACCTATGGACCCCGACATATTTACAAAAAACATTAAAATATCGTGATATTTAATATATCTTTATCACGAAAAAAAATAAAAAAATTGATAAAAACTTGGCCACCAGGGAAACTATAATGACCACCGACACCAAAAAGCGCCAAAATTTCACCAACCAAAACCACAACATATTTACCAAAAATCATTAAAATATCGTGATATTTAATATATCTTTATCACGAGAAACTAATAATATGATATAAACTTCGCCACCACGGAAAGTATAATGGCCACCGGCACCAAAAAACACATTAATATCAAATTTAGGGACCCCGAAATATTTGCAAAAATTCATTAAAATATCGTGATATTTAATATATTTTTATCACGAAAAACTACTACAAACCTGATAAAGACTTGGCCACCACGAATCTATAAGGGACACCGATAACAAACAATTTACATACATGAACCTTCAGGACCCCGACATACATACAATAAATTATTAAACATCGTGATATTAATTATATATCTTTATCATGAAAAACTTTTAAAAATTAGATAAAAACTTGACCACCACGGAAAATGTAATGGCCACCGACAACAAACAACGCAAAAATATCAGCAACCAAAACCACAACATATTTACCAAAAATCACTAAAATATCGTGATATGTATTATATCTTTATCACGAAAAACTATCAAAAATAGAATATAAACTTGGCCACCACGGAAACTATAATGGCCACCGACACCACACAACGCATAAATATCAACCTTAGGGACCCCGACATATTTACAAAAAATCATTAAATATCGTGATATTTAATATACTTTTATCACGAAAAACTACTACAAACCTGATAAAAACTTGCCCACCACGAAACTATAAAAGCCACCGATAAGAAACTGTGCACAAATATCAACCTCGTGGACCCTGACACATTTAAAAAAATCATTAAAATATCGTGATATTTAGTATATATTTATCACGAAAGACTATTAAAAATATTAAAAAACAAGGCCACCACAGAAACTATAATGGCCACCGACACCAAACAATGCACAAATATTAACCGTGAGGCTCCATACAAATTTACAAAAAATCATTAAAATATCGTGATATTTGATGTCTCTTTATCACGAAAAACTATTAAAAATAAGATAAAAACTTGCCCACCACGGAAAATACAATGGCCACCGACACCAAACAACGCATAAATATCAACAACCAAAACCCCGACCTATTACAGAAACTCATTAAAATTTCGTGATATTTATTATATCATAATCACGAAAAACTATTAAAAATATGATACAAACTTGGCCACCACGGAAACTATAATGGCCACCGACACCAAACAACGCATAAATATCAACCTTAGGGACTCCGACATATTTACAAAAATCATTAAAATATCGTGATATTTAATATATCTATATCACGAAAAACTAGTACAAACCTGAAAAAAACTTGAACACCATGAAACTATAAGGGCCACCGATAACAAACAATGCACATATATGAACCTTCAGGACCCCGACATACATACAATAAATTATTAAAACATCGTGATATTTAATATATCTTTATCATGAAAAACTAATTAAAAATATGATAAAAGCTTGGCCACCACGGAAAATATAATGGCCGCCGACACCAAACAACATATAAATATCAACAACCAGAACCCCGACATATTACAGAAACTCATTAAAATTTCGTGATATTATATCTTTATCACGAAAAACTATTAAAAATATGATAAAAACTTGGCCACCACGGAGACTTTAATGGCCACGGACACCAAACAACGCATACATATCAACCTTACGGACCCCGACATATTTACAGAAAATCATTAAAATATCGTGATTATTAATATATCTTTTTAACGAAATACTACTACAAACCTGATAAAAACTTGGCCACCACGGAAACTATAAGGGCCACCGATAACAAACAATGCACATATAATAACCTTAAGGACCCCGAAAAACATACAATAAATTATTAAAACATCGTGATATTTCATATATCTTTATCGTGAAAAACTATTAAAAATATGATAAAAACTTGGCCACAACGAAAACTATAGTGGCCACCGACACCAAACAATGAACAAATATCAACCTCCTGTACCTCGACATATTTGCAAAAAATCAATAAAATATCGTGATATTTATTATATCTTTATCACGAAAAACTATAAAAATAAGAAAAAACTTGGCCACCACGGAAACTTTAATGGCCAACGACACCAAACAATGCACAAATATCAACCGTGAGGACCCTGACACATTTAAAAAAAATCATTAAAATGTCGTGATATTTGATGTCTCTTTATCACGAAAAACTATTAAAAATATGATGAAAACTTGGCCACCACGGAAACTATAATGGCCACCGACACCAAACAACGCACAAAAATCAACCTTAGGGACCCCGACATATTTACAAAAAATCATTAAAATATCGTAATATTTAATATACTTTTATCACGAAAGCTACTACAAACCTGACAAAAACTTGGCCACCACGGAAACTATAATGGCCATCGACACCAAACAATGCACAAATATCAACGTTCAGGACCCCGACATATTACAAAAATCATTAAAATATCGTGATATTTAATATACCTTTATCACGAAACACTATTAAAAATATGAAAAAACTTGGCCACCACGGAAACTATAATGGCCACTGACACCAAACAATGCACAAATATCAACCGTAAAGGCCTCGACATATTTACAAAAAAACATTAAAATATCGTGATATTTAATATATCTTTATCACGAAAAAATATTAAAAATTTGATAAAAACTTGGCCACCACGGAAACTTTAATGGCCACCGACACCAAAAAGCGGAAAAATTTCACCAACCAAGACCACAACATATTTACCAAAAATCATTAAAATATCGTGATATTTATTATATCTTTATCACGAAAAACTATTAAAAATATGATATAAACTTCGCCACCACGGAAACTATAATGGCCACCGACACCAAACAACGCATAAATATCAACCTTAGGGACCCCGACATATTTACAAAAATCATTAAAATATCGTGATATTTAATATATCTATATCACGGAAAACTAGTTACAAACCTGAAAAAAACTTGAACACCGTGAAACTATAAGGGCCACCGATAACAAACAATGCACATATATGAACCTTCAGGACCCCGACATACATACAATAAATTATTAAAACATCGTGATATTTAATATATCTTTATCATGAAAAACTAATTAAAAATATGATAAAAGCTTGGCCACCACGGAAAATATAATGGCCACCAACACCAAACAACATATAAATATCAACAACCAAAACTCCGACATATTACAGAAATTCATTAAAACATCGTGATATTTTATATATCTTTATCATGAAAAACTAATTAAAAATATCATAAAAGCTTGGCCACCACGGAAACTATAATGGCCACCGACACCAAACAACGCATAAATATCAACCTTAGGGACCCCGACATATTTACAAAAAATCATTAAAATATCGTAATATTTAATATACTTTTATCACGAAAGCTACTACAAACCTGACAAAAACTTGGCCACCACGGAAACTATAATGGCCATCGACACCAAACAATGCACAAATATCAACCTTCAGGACCCCGACATATTTACAGAAAATCATTAAAATATCGTGATTATTAATATATCTTTATAACGAAAAACTACTACAAACCTGATAAAAACTTGGCCACCACGGAAACTATAAGGGACACCGATAACAAACAATGCACATATAATAACCTTAAGGACGCCGACAAACATACAATAAATTATTAAGACATCGTGATATTTCATATATCTTTATCGTGAAAAACTATTAAAAATATGATATAAAACTTGGGCACCACGAAAACTATAATGGCCACCGACACCAAACAATGCACAAATATCAATCTCCTGTACCTCGACATATTTTCAAAATAATCATTAAAATATCGTGATATTTAATATATCTTTATCACGAAAAACTATTAAAAATATGAAAAAACTTGGCCACCACGGAAACTATAATGGCCACCGACACCAAACAATGCACAAATATCAACCCTCATGACTCCGACACCATTTAGAAAACATCAATAAAATATCGTGATATTTATTATATCTTTATCACGAAAAACTATAAAAATATGAAAAAACTTGGCCACCACGGAAACTTTGATGGCCAACGACACCAAGCAATGCACAAATAACAACCGTGAGAACCCCCAGATATTTACAAAAAATCATTAAAATATCGTAATATTTAATATATCTTTATCACGAAAAACTATTAAAAATATGATAAAACTTGGCCACCACGGTAAATATAATGGCTACCGACACCAAACAACGCATAAATATCAGCAACCAAAACCCAGACATATTACAAAAATCATTAAAATATCGTGATATTTAATATATCTTTATCACGAAAAACTATTAGAAATATGAAAAAACTTGGCCCCCACGGAAACTATAATGGCCACTTACACCAAACATTGCACAAATATCAAACGCGAGGACCTCTACATATTTAAAAAAAACAATAATATATCGTGATATTTAATATATCTTTATCACGAAAAACTATAAAAAATTTGATAAAATCTTGGCCACCACGGAAACTACAATGGCCACCAACACCAAACAACGCAAAATATCAGCAACCAAAACCACAACATATTTACCAAAAATCATTAAAATATCGTGATATTTAATATATCTTTATCACGAGAAACTATTAATAATATGATATAAACTTCGCCACCACGGAAAGTATAATGGCCACCGACACCAAAAAACACATAAATATCAAATTTAGGGACCCCGACATATTTGCAAAAATTCATTAAAATATCGTGATATTTAATATATCTTTATCACGAAAAACTACTACAAACCTGATAAAGACTTGGCCACCACGAATCTATAAGGGCCACCGATAACAAACAATATACATACATGAACCTTCAGGACCCCGACATACATACAATAAATTATTAAACATCGTGATATTAATTATATATCTTTATCATGAAAAACTTTTAAAAATTAGATAAAAACTTGACCACCACGGAAAATGTAATGGCCACCGACAACAAACAACGCAAAAATATCAGCAACCAAAACCACAACATATTTACCAAAAATCACTAAAATATCGTGATATGTATTATATCTTTATCACGAAAAACTATCAAAAATAGAATATAAACTTGGCCACCACGGAAACTATAATGGCCACCGACACCACACAACGCATAAATATCAACCGTAGGGACCCCGACATATTTACAAAAAATCATTAAATATCGTGATATTTAATATACTTTTATCACGAAAAACTACTACAAACCTGATAAAAACTTGCCCACCACGAAACTATAAAAGCCACCGATAAGAAACTGTGCACAAATATCAACCTCGTGGACCCTGACACATTTAAAAAAATCATTAAAATATCGTGATATTTAGTATATATTTATCACGAAAGACTATTAAAAATATTAAAAAACAAGGCCACCACAGAAACTATAATGGCCACCGACACCAAACAATGCACAAATATTAACCGTGAGGCTCCATACAAATTTACAAAAAATCATTAAAATATCGTGATATTTGATGTCTCTTTATCACGAAAAACTATTAAAAATAAGATAAAAACTTGCCCACCACGGAAAATACAATGGCCACCGACACCAAACAACGCATAAATATCAACAACCAAAACCCCGACCTATTACAGAAACTCATTAAAATTTCGTGATATTTATTATATCATAATCACGAAAAACTATTAAAAATATGATACAAACTTGGCCACCACGGAAACTATAATGGCCACCGACACCAAACAACGCATAAATATCAACCTTAGGGACTCCGACATATTTACAAAAATCATTAAAATATCGTGATATTTAATATATCTATATCACGAAAAACTAGTACAAACCTGAAAAAAACTTGAACACCATGAAACTATAAGGGCCACCGATAACAAACAATGCACATATATGAACCTTCAGGACCCCGACATACATACAATAAATTATTAAAACATCGTGATATTTAATATATCTTTATCATGAAAAACTAATTAAAAATATGATAAAAGCTTGGCCACCACGGAAAATATAATGGCCGCCGACACCAAACAACATATAAATATCAACAACCAGAACCCCGACATATTACAGAAACTCATTAAAATTTCGTGATATTTATTATATCTTTATCACGAAAAACTATTAAAATATGATAAAAACTTGGCCACCACGGAGACTTTAATGGCCACGGACACCAAACAACGCATAAATATCAACCTTACGGACCCCGACATATTTACAGAAAATCATTAAAATATCGTGATTATTAATATATCTTTATAACGAAAAACTACTACAAACCTGATAAAAACTTGGCCACCACGAAAACTATAAGGGCCACCGATAACAAACAATGCACATATAATAACCTTAAGGACCCCGAAAAACATACAATAAATTATTAAAACATCGTGATATTTCATATATCTTTATCGTGAAAAACTATTAAAAATATGATAAAAACTTGGCCACAACGAAAACTATAGTGGCCACCGACACCAAACAATGAACAAATATCAACCGTGAGGACCCTGACACATTTACAAAAAATCATTAAAATGTCGTGATATTTGATGTCTCTTTATCACGAAAAACTATTAAAAATATGATGAAAACTTGGCCACCACGGAAACTATAATGGCCACCGAAACCAAACAACGCATAAATATCAACCTTAGGGACCCCGACATATTTACAAAAAATCATTAAAATATCGTAATATTTAATATACTTTTATCACGAAAGCTACTACAAACCTGACAAAAACTTGGCCACCACGGAAACTATAATGGCCATCGACACCAAACAATGCACAAATATCAACCTTCAGGACCCCGACATATTACAAAAAATCATTAAAATATCGCGATATTTAATATACCTTTATCACGAAACACTATTAAAAATATGAAAAAACTTGGCCACCACGGAAACTATAATGGCCACTGACACCAAACAATGCACAAATATCAACCGTAAGGACCCCGACATATTTACAAAAAACATTAAAATATCGTGATATTTAATATATCTTTATCACGAAAAAATATTAAAAAATTTGATAAAAACTTGGCCACCACGGAAACTTTAATGGCCACCGACACCAAAAAGCGGAAAAATTTCACCAACCAAAACCACAACATATTTACCAAAAATCATTAAAATATCGTGATATTTATTATATCTTTATCACGAAAAACTATTAAAAATATGATATAAACTTCGCCACCACGGAAACTATAATGGCCACCGACACCATACAACGCATAAATATCAACCTTAGGGACCCCGACATATTTACAAAAATCATTAAAATATCGTGATATTTAATATATCTATATCACGAAAAACTAGTACAAACCTGAAAAAAACTTGAACACCGTGAAACTATCAGGACCACCGATAACAAACAATGCATATATATGAACCTTCAGGACCCCGACATACATACAATAAATTATTAAAACATCGTGATATTTAATATATCTTTATCATGAAAAACTAATTAAAAATATGATAAAAGCTTGGCCACCACGGAAAATATAATGGCCACCAACACCAAACAACATATAAATATCAACAACCAAAACTCCGACATATTACATAAATTCATTAAAACATCGTGATATTTTATATATCTTTATCATGAAAAACTAATTAAAAATATCATAAAAGCTTGGCCACCACGGAAACTATAATGGCCACCGACACCAAACAAGGCATAAATATCAAAATTAGGGACCCCGACATATTTACAAAAAATTATTAAAATATCATAATATTTAATATACTTTTATCACGAAAGCTACTACAAACCTGACAAAAACTTGGCCACCACGGAAACTATAATGGCCATCGACACCAAACAATGCACAAATATCAACCTTCAGGACCCCGACATATTTACAGAAAATCATTAAAATATCGTGATTATTAATCTATCTTTATAACGAAAAACTACTACAAACCTGATAAAAACTTGGCCACCACGGAAACTATAAGGGCCACCGATAACAAACAATGCACATATAATAACCTTAAGGACCCCGACAAACATACAATAAATTATTAAAACATCGTGATATTTCATATATCTTTATCGTGAAAAACTATTAAAAATATGATATAAACTTGGGCACCACAAAACTATAATGGCCACCGACACCAAACAATGCACAAATATCAATCTCCTGTACCTCGACATATTTTCAAAAAAATCATAAAAATATCGTGATATTTAATATATCTTTATCACGAAAAACTATTAAAAATATGAAAAAACTTGGCCACCATGGAAACTATAATGGCCACCGACACCAAACAATGCACAAATATCAACCTCATGACTCCGACACATTTAGAAAACATCAATAAAATATCGTGATATTTATTATATCTTTATCACGAAAAACTATAAAAATATGAAAAAAACTTGGCCACCACGGAAACTTTGATGGCCAACGACACCAAACAATGCACAAATAACAGCCGTGAGGACCCCCAGATATTTACAAAAAATCATTAAAATATCGTAATATTTAATATATCTTTATCACGAAAAACTATCAAAAATATGATAAAAACTTGGCCACCACGGAAAATATAATGGCTACCGACACCAAACAACGCATAAATATCAGCAACCAAAACCCAGACATATTACAAAAATCATTAAAATATCGTGATATTTAATATATCTTTATCACGAAAAACTATTAAAAATATGAAAAAACT
>NW_027657201.1:35000-37182 GCF_964235325.1 Thermobia domestica | reverse complement strand
ATTTTGTTGGTTTTCGGAACTCGAGGTAATGATTAATAGGGACAGACGGGGGCATTAGTATTGCGACGTTAGAGGTGAAATTCTTGGATCGTCGCAAGACTAACCGATGCGAAAGCATTTGCCAAGAATGTTTTCATTAATCAAGAACGAAAGTTAGAGGTTCGAAGGCGATCAGATACCGCCCTAGTTCTAACCATAAACGATGCCAGCCAGCAATCCGCCGAAGTTCCTCCAATGACTCGGCGGGCGGCTTCCGGGAAACCAAAGCTTTTGGGTTCCGGGGGAAGTATGGTTGCAAAGCTGAAACTTAAAGGAATTGACGGAAGGGCACCACCAGGAGTGGGGCCTGCGGCTTAATTTGACTCAACACGGGAAACCTCACCAGGCCCGGACACTGGAAGGATTGACAGATTGAGAGCTCTTTCTTGATTCAGTGGGTGGTGGTGCATGGCCGTTCTTAGTTGGTGGAGCGATTTGTCTGGTTAATTCCGATAACGAACGAGACTCTAGCCTGCTAACTAGGCGTTGGAATCTTTCCTTCCAACGTTCATGTCTTCTTAGAGGGACAGGCTGCCTCTAGCAGCACGAGATTGAGCAATAACAGGTCTGTGATGCCCTTAGATGTTCTGGGCCGCACGCGCGCCACACTGAAGGAATCAACGTGTCTTCCCTGACCGAAAGGTCCGGGTAACCCGCTGAACCTCCTTCGTGCTAGGGATTGGGGCTTGCAATTATGTCCCATAAACGAGGAATTCCCAGTAAGCGCAAGTCATAAGCTTGCGTTGATTACGTCCCTGCCCTTTGTACACACCGCCCGTCGCTACTACCGATTGAATGATTTAGTGAGGCCTTCGGACTGATACCCGGCACCTCCGTCTTGCGGTGGTACCGACGTGTCGGAAAGATGGCCAAACTTGATCATTTAGAGGAAGTAAAAGTCGTAACAAGGTTTCCGTATGTGAACCTGCGGAAGGATCATTATCAATTCATCACCACTGCGGTGGTTGATGTCAAAAGTTTCTTATTAGTGTGTCGTATCAGTTAGATTGACACCGTTGAACGGGAGCCACTGATCTTGACAGGCGAAGGAGAGAAAGGTGAGCCGTGTCTTCCCTTTAGTTGGGAAGCGAGCAGCAAGAACGGGAGCCACTGTCATCGGCGAGGGTAGCGTAGGCTACCTGTTGACACAGGCCGCGTGTCATCAAAGGATTGGAGTAGACTTATTTCGGTGGAAAAGAAGTCTTGAAAAGACTCAAAGAGAGTAAGACTTATTCCATCGGAGCAGGAGTCTTAAATGCTCAGTCAGATGGCATGATAAACCAGTTCCGACGTCCAAGGGCTCAAGTAAGCTTATTCCGTTTGAAAAGAAGTCTTGAAAAGACTCCAAGAGAGTAAGACTTATTCCATCGGAGCAGGAGCGTTTAAAATGCTTGTGTCGGATGTCGGGTGCTGGGGTAGAACGGAAGCTTGTCCTCCAAGGACTCGAGTAGGCTGTGACTGCTTTGTGGGAGAAGTCTTGAAAAGGCTCTGAGGAGCAAGGCTTACACGTTAGTAGCACAAGAAGCCTTTAATACGCTCGGGTCGGGCGACTAGAGCTAGAATTCGCTGCTTTGTAGGCCAGTATCCTTTTCTGTTCAAGATGGCCTTCAATGAAAAACTGGTAGCCATGATTTTTGGCTACAAACTCATGGGCAGCCTAAGATTATTCCTTGTGATGCAGGGAAAGGCTTTCGAATGAACACGCCCAGCTTTGTGGTGAGTGACCGCAGCTGACGGGGCCAAACAGGAGGCAGGGCGGCCCCCGATGCGGTTTGTTTACCGAACTTTAATTTCTTGCACGGCATACGTGAAATGCTGTTGTAGAATTTTTACAACCCTGAACGGTGGATCACTTGGCTCGTGGGTCGATGAAGAACGCAGCTAGCTGCGCGAAAGAGTGTGAACTGCAGGACACACGAACATCGACGTTTCGAACGCACATTGCGACCCAGGATCTCTTCTGGGTCACACCTGTCTGAGGGTCGGTAACTTTATCCTGGCGGTGGAAGTTTTTCGGATGACCCCACGGCCTCTCGCTACTTCGGTAGTGATGCTGTGGCCATGTGCAAGGGGCCTGGCAAGGGGTCTCGCGCAAGGCTTGGCTTTCTTGTTGGTAACCTCTTGTGACCATGGGTCCGGGGAA
>NW_027657201.1:12500-27500 GCF_964235325.1 Thermobia domestica | reverse complement strand
GCTATAGTGTGCACGAAGTCCCTTGAAATTTTAACCTATCTGCCACGATTATGCACCGGACCACAGAGATGCAATAACCCTATCTTTTCTTTCGGGGGGGGGGGGGGGAGTTGGGTTTGTGAGAAAAACCATGGATGAATTTTTATATATATTCCGTGTCACTGCGGTTAAATATATATTCTTTACATATTTCTTTACTTTGCCATGCTTTTCCTTACTTTTCAGTGCTTTGCCATGGTTTGGGTTGAAATTTCACTTTTGTAGTTAGAACAGTTTTGTTAAAAACGTGATTTGCAATAACAACAATTTCAAACATTAGCGAAAAGTAAAAATATTGGAATTTGCATTATTTCTGTATCAGCCACCTCGTGGCTAAGCCGTTAATATATGCGCTTCTGGCGTTAGGGATCCAAGTTTTATTCCGGCAAACAGCCTGGGTCGTTCGCCTCCCGTATTAAGCCAAATTTCAACTTTCTTGCACATATTTATTACTATTATTATTATTATTATTATTATTATTATTAAAAATGAAATTAAATGAAATCTTCAAGATTTACGTCCCACAGTTATGCTGGGATCAAGGTACACCTCATGTAGAAATTGCACTATTCTGGTTTCAATAGTTTCGTTAAAATAGTGGGAGAACGTAATTTAGAAAGAAAAAAAAAAAAAAAAAAAAAACATGACCACAAGTGTGAGCGAAATGTAAAAGTTTTCCAATTTACTTTCTTACTCTGTTATTGCTCACCCATTAGCACAGAATAGTATCTGGTTAAGTGACATTTATGTTGCTTTACTTCTTACCGCATTTTTTAAACCTTATAAATTGTGACGGCAAGTGTGAGCATTTTGACGGCACGTGTGAGCATTTTGACGGCAACTGTGAGCATGTTGACGGCAACTATGAGCCTTATCTGCGCAAATATGAGAGTACTAATATTATACATATTCCAATGCACAGTGTTTTGGTACAGGTAGGCTGGTAATGTCACTAATCTATGCTTAATTCTTTCGTCAATATAGTGGAAAAACAGAATCTGCGATGACCGTCATTCCGAATGTGAAGGAATAAACAGCAGTGTTGTTGTTTGCTCTCTCCCTACATCATTGTTCATTAATTGAAGCTGGAATGGATATTAGTGATTTCTTTTCATTATTTCTATGTTTATCTCCCCCCCCCCCCCCCTCACACACACTGCTCTAACGATTGTCTTATTTTTACGGTGCATGCCCACACATCTTCATTTCCAATAAACCTCGTTTTAGCCGGAAAATTTTCAACCCTCCGCTACATTTTGAACTGTAATAACTTTTTTATTTATTTATTATTATTATTATTATGATTTTTATTATTTTTGTAAATGTGAATATAAAAATTCCTAATAACCTACTGCGATATACTGTGTTTGCATATATTCCGTTTAGAAATATTACTATTCTAGTTTTATTGGTTTTTCTATTCGTAGTGGGAAAAAAATGATTTCAATTTCTCATCTATCCTTGCAGGTAGCGTTCAAAGCCCTTGACGGCCAGTGTGGTCTGTGCTTGCAGTAATATTTTCAACCTTCTGCACCAATTTGAAGTATATTTTCCTTCATAAAATTGGAGTTACTACAATTCTTTATATCAATTCCCGTGCACAGTATTTTCATACACTTTCTGTGCAAATTGCACTATTCTGGTTTGAATAATTTCCCAAAAATAGTGTAGAAACGTAATTTCAAACAAGCTTGACCACAAGGGTGAGCGAAATGTAATGGTATTCCAATTTACATTCTCACTCTCTTATAGTTCACCCATTGACGCAGAATAGTATATAGTTAAATAAATTTTATATTGTTTTCCTTTTTATCAATATTTTTCCTCGTCTCACCTTCCACCACAGTATCCACACATCTTTGCGGCAATCGAAACCTGTCTTCGCCGACAAAATTTTAACCCTCCGGTAAAAGAGAAACTGAATTTTCTCTGTTAGTAATTTGTATATACAAACTGTTTGTACGTTGTCGCATGTACTGTGTTTAAGTACGTCTTGTGTAGAACTTTCACTATTCTAGCTTCTACGGTCTCTTTACAATTGAGAAAGAACATGATTTTGTGTTCTCCTCTACACCTGCCGGCTGCGTTCGCAGTTTTCGACGGTCAGTGTGGCCTCTGTTTGCCGTCAAATGTTCAACCTTCTGTAACATTTTAAAGTTTTATATATATATATGGCGATACAACAATTCTTTTTACGAACTTCCCTGTAAAGTATGTAGGTTCACGTCTTGCAGAAATTGCATTAATCGGGTACGAATAGTTTTCTTGCAATAGTACAAAAACTTAATTTGGAATAAAAATGACCACAAGTGTGAGCAAAATGTAAAATTCTTCTTATTTACTTTCTTACTCTATTATAGCTCGCCCATTGAAAGAGTAAACTATATGGTGAAATAAAATTTATATTGTTTTTATTTTTATCACTATTTTTCTTCTTTTCATTTTCCCTCACAATGTCCGCACATCTTGGCGGACAGCAAAGCCTGTCTTCGCGGACAAAATTTGCGGTGCTGCTTACAAAATGCCTACGTTTGAAAAGATATAGCATGTCTCAATTGTATCTGTGAATTAACAACGATATGTTATTCGGTTCATCGACATTCACATTCCAACATATCTGTCATCAGTCACTTAGCTCATCCCTTACGTACACGCATAAAAGAGGTCCTAATTTTCATGCTCGTTCACACGAATATTCAGTTTATTTCATATTACGGAATTCCATTGAACGCTCCTTTGTAAAAAAGGAAAAAAAAAAAATCCTCCAGGTTTTGATTCCGCTGACAGCGTTCAATTTCAACTTTAGGCTGGATTTTGAGCTCTCATGGCGATAAGCGGTTAAAGTTTTCCATGGGAGATACGTGTTCAACTTTGGGCATATTGACGGCAACCATGAACCATTATGTTGCCACCTATGAGACTTTAGTCCGCAATTATGAACGAAAAGTCGGCAACTATGAGCGTTCTGACGGCAACTGTGAGCCCTGTGTCGGCAATTATGAACCAAAGTCGGCAACTATGAGCATCATGAAAGCGAGTGTGAGCACTTTGGAAGCACCTGTGAACATTCTGAAGTCAACTGTGAGTATTTTGAAGATAAGCATGAAAAATTATGCTTTCAATTGTGAGCCCTATATTCGCAAATATGAACGAAAAGTCGGCAACTATGAGCGTTTTGACGGCAACTGTGAGCCCTGGGTCGGCAATTATGAACAAAAGTCGGCAACTATGAGCATCGTGAAAGCGAGTGTGAGCACTTTGGAAGCACCTGTGAACATTCTGAAGCCAAATGCGAGTATTTTGAAGATAAACATGAAAAATTATGTTTTCAATTGTGAGCCCTATATTCGCAAATATGAACGAAAAGTCGGCAACTATGAGCATCATGAAAGCGAGTGTGAGCACTTTGGAAGCACCTGTGAACATTCTGAAGTCAACTGTGAGTATTTTGAAGATAAGCATGAAAAATTATGTTTTCAATTGTGAGCCCTATATTCGCAAATATGAACGAAAAGTCGGCAACTATGAGCGTTTTGACGGCAACTGTGAGCCATAGGTCGCCAATTATGAACAAATAGTCGGCAACTATGAGCACTTTATTGGTAAATGTGAGCATGGTGACGGCTTGAGTGAGGAATCTGACGGCAACTGTGAGCCTTTTGACAGCAACCATGAAACATTTAACTTACACTATCAACTGTATATTTCATATTATGAATGAAAGGTCGACAACTATGAGCCTTGTGAGAGCGAGTGTTAGCAATTTCAGGGTTAGTGTGAAAATTGTCAAGGCAACGGAGAGTATTTGGAAGGTAAACATAAACTACAATGTCGGCAACTTTGACCCCAATGTCCGCAATTATGAACGAAAAGTCGGCAACTATGAGCGTTTTGACGGCAAGTGTGAGCACTCTGAAAGTACGTGTGAACATTCTGAAGCCAACTGCGAGTATTTTCAAGATAAACATGAAAAATTATGTATTCAATTGTGAGCTCTATATCCGCAATTATGAACGAAAAGTCGACAACTATGAGCGTTTTGACGGCAACTGTGAGCCTTGGGTCGGCAATTATGAACAAAAAGTCGGCAACTGTGAGCATCATGAAAGCGAGTGTGAGCACTTTGAAAGCACGTGTGAACATTGTGAAGCCAACTGCGAGTATTTTGAAGATAAGCATGAAAAATTATGTTTTCAACTATGAGCCCTATATCCGCAATTATGAACGAAAAGTCGGCAACTATGATCGTTTTGACGGCAAGTGTGAGGATTTTGACGGCTAGTGTGAACCTTCTCATGGTAACTGAGAGCTCTATGTCCGCAATTATGAACGAATTGCGGGCAACTATGAGCATTTTCACGGCTTGTGTGAGGATCCTCATGGCAACTTTGAGCTTTTTGATCCGATGATTCCTTCCACCTGTTTCGATAAAAAAAAAAAAAAAAAAAAAAAATGTTTTCGTACATTCTCGGTAGAGATTTCTCTTCTCTAGTTTCACTAGTTTTCTTTCTGTTGAGAAGAAAAAAAAGAAAAGAAAAAGAAAGAAAATGGAAAGAAAGAAAAAATGAAAGAAAAGAAAAAAAGATATCAAATTATGTACTCTCACGGGCGGTGTTGACGTTAAGCGTGGGCTCTGTTTGCCGTCAAATTTTCAAATTTCTACAACAATTTAGAGTATCTTTTCTTGTACAAAAGTGCAGATACAATAATTCCTTACACGTACTCGAACGCATAATATCCAGGTACACTTGTTGTAGAAATTGCACTTCTCAGTTTTGAATAGTTTCCTTATAGTAGTGCAAAAGCTTAGTTTCGAATAAAAATGACCTCAAGTGTGAGCGAAATATAAATTTACTCTAATTTACTTTCATGCTCTATTATTGTTCACCCATTGAAAGAGTAAAGTATATGATTAAATAAAATTTATGTTATTATTATTATTTTTTTTTTCGCTTATCACTATTTTTCTTCTTTCCACTTTTCCGCACAATGTCAACACATCTTCGTGCACAGCTACGCCTCTCTTAGTCGAAAACTTTTCAAACCTTCGGTAAAAGACAAACAAAAGTTTATTTTGGTTAGCTTGTGGCTTCGCCCACAAAGCCCCTCCTTTTGAAGGTATTTCGCCCTTGCACCTCTTATTCTCACAATTCTAGGGAATTTCAAGTTTACTTTACTATTTCAACTAATTAAAAGATAAGATTTTGGATCCCAAGAAAACGCCTATTTAAATAGCATGGAGATTTCTTCATCCTCCTTTAGACCCCTTAAACATTAAAAATATTCACTTTTGGCAATTTTGCTGTAGCTTAGTCTGGAAAGCCTACAATTATGCTAAATTTCATCATTGCAATCCTGCCACAATTAACCGAACATTTTGGCGTGCAGAAGACGTCCCATATAAATGACATGAGAAAGACTTTTCAATTCCCCATAAAACCACTCTAAAGTTGAAAATTTTTACTTTGTACTGATTTACTTAGGTAACGCTAATGAAAACGTACAAGAATACCGAATTTCTCGTTTGTGTTCCAATTACAAGTAACTAAACTTTGAGATTACAAGTCCAAATAAAGGCCCATTTAAATAACATGGGGAATTTCATCATTTCCTCTTTAGACCTCTTAAAAGTTAAAAATATTCACTTTTGGCAATTTTCCTGTTGGTTAGTCCCGACAATCTACAATCATGTCGAAATTAGTTATTGTAGCCCTACAGGAAGTGCCCAATAATTTTGGGATGTCAAAGGTGTTTCATAGAAATAACATGGGAAATTTTTTGAGTTCCGCATAAAACCACGCTAAACTTGGAAATATATATATATATACTTATCCAACTAGGTAAAACTTACGAAAACGTACAAGTATACGGAATTTCAAAGTTTTATGAAAAGTACCTAAAATTTCAGATTATAGGTCCGCAAAACCGTCCATTTAAATAATATGGGAAATATCTTCATCGCCCCTTTAAACCAACTAAACATTCAAAATATTCACTTTTGTAAATTTTCCAGTGACTTACTCCCGAAAGGCTACAGTTTCGTCAAATATGGCCATTATAACTCTACAGGAAGTGCCTCATAATTTGCGGGTGTGAAAGGCGTCGTATACGTAAAGCCTTCGTTGCTTTTTTTTTTTCTTACCACATTTAGTAATTTTATAAATTTTGAGGACATGTATAAGAATTTTGACGGCAAGTGTGAGCAGTTTGACGGCTAGTGTTACAACGATAAAATACAATTCGCTGTAGCCTTGGTTCCTTATTTTCTTATAATACATACGAGCCACATCAAAATAACAATGTTTCCATTACGTGGTTTCTCTCCATTTTATATATATATATATATATATATATATATATATATAATTTATCTGATTGCCTGCCAACTAGATATTGAAAACCTTATTATTTTATGACATATGAATATCTTTTTTTTTTTTTTTTTGTATATTTGATAATTGTATATTTTTAACCAACTTCTTCTTCGAAATTAACCTATGTTAGTACATATAAAGAAATACTCATTGCCCAAGTACCGCTGTAGCGTGAACCATCTGACGGCAACTGTGAGCCCATGTCCAAAATTATGAACGAAAAGTCGGCAACTGTGAGGCTTTGGTCGGCAATTATGAACAAAAAGTCGGCAACTATGAGCATCATGAGAACTAGTGTGAGCACTTTGAAAGCACGTGTGAACATTCTGAAGCAAACTGCGAGTATTTTCAAGATAAGCATGAAGAATTATGCTTTCAATTGTGAGCCCCATAACCGAAATTATCAACAAAAAGTCGGCAACTATGAGCGCTTAGACGGCAACTGTGAGGCCTTGGTCGGCAATTATGAACGAAAAGTCGGCAACTATGAGCAGCGTGAAAGCGAGTGTGAGCACCTTGAAAGCACGTGTGAACTTTCTGGAGCAAACTGCGAGTATTTTCAAGATAAGCATGAAGAATTATGTTTTCAATTGTGAGCCCCATATCCGCAATTATGAACGAAAAGTAGGCAACTATGAGCGTTTTGAATGCAACTGTGAGACCTTGGTCGGCAATTATGAACGAATGGTCGGCAACTATGAGCACTTTTTTTTTTTTTTTAATGCGAACATTCTGACGGCTTGCGTGAGCATTGTGACAGAAACTGTGAGGCTTTCGACAACAACCATGAACCATTTAAGTTACACTATCAGCAGTATGTTAGATATTATGAATGAAAAGTCGGCAACTATGAGCATCGTGGAAACGAGTGTGAGCATTTTGAAAGTACGTGTGAAGATTCTGAAGGCAGCTGTAAGTATTTTGAAGATGAGCACGAACGAATATGTAGGCAAATATGAGCCCTTTGTCCGCAATTATGAACGAAAAGTCGGCAACTATGAGCGTTTTGACGGCCACTGTGAGGAGTTGGTCGGCAATTATGAGCAAATAGTCGGCAACTATGAGCGTTTTGACGGCAACTATGAGGCCTTGGTCGGCAATTATGAACGAATGGTCGGCAACTATGAGCACTTTTTTTTTCTAATGTGAGCATTATCACGGCTTGTCTGAAGAATCTGGCCGCAACTGTGAGACTTTTCACAGCAACTGTGAACCATTTAACTATCACTATCAGCATTATGAATGAAAAGTCGGCAACTATGAGCATTGTGTAAGAGAGTGTGAGCATTTTGAAACTACGTGTGAACATTCTGAAGGCAACTGTGAGTATTTTTAGGATGAGCACGAATCAGTATGTGGCCAACTATGAGCCCTTTGTGCGCAATTATGAACGAAATGTCGGCAACTATGAGCGTTTTGACGGCAACTGTGAGGCATTGGTCGGCAATTATGAACACATAGTCGGCAACTATGAGCGTTTTGACGGCAACTGTAAGGCCTTGGTCGGCAATTATGAACGAATGGTCGGCAACTATGAGCACATTTTTTTTTTCTAATGTGAGGATTATCACGGCTTGTCTGAAGAATCTGGCCGCAACTGTGAGACTTTTCACAGCAACCGTGAACCATTTAACTTGCACTATCAGCATTATGAATGAAAAGTCGGCAACTATGAGCATTGTGTAAGAGAGTGTGAGCATTTTGAAACTACGTCTGAACATTCTGAAGGCAACTGTGAGTATTTTGAAGATGAGCACGAACCAGTATGTGGGCAACTATGAGCCCTTTGTCCGCAATTATGAACGAAAAGTCGGCAACTATGAGCGTTTTGACGGCAACTGTGAGGCATTGGTCGGCAATTATGAACGAATAGTCGGCAACTATGAACGTTCGGACGGCAACTGTGAGGCCTTGGTCGGCAATTGTGAACGAAAAGTCGGCAACTATGAGCGTTTTGACGGCAACTGTGAGGCCTTGGTCGGCAATTATGAGCAAATAGTCGGCAACTATGAGCACATTTTTTTTTTTTTTTTTTGAATGTGAGCATTCTGACGGCTTGTGTCAAGAATCTGACCGCAACTATGAGACTTTTGACAGCAACCATCAACCATGTAACTTACACTATCAGCATTATGAATAAAAAGTCGGCAACTATGACCATCGTGGAAGCGAGTGTGAGCATTTTGAAAGTACGTGTGAACATTGTGAAGGCAACTGTGAGTATTTTGAAGATAAGCACGAAACATTATGTAGGCAACTATGAGCCCTTTGTCCGCAATTATGAACGAAAAGTCGGCAAATATGAACGTTTTGTCGGCAACTGTGAGGCATTGGTCGGCAATTATGAACGAATAGTCGGCAACTATGAGCACATTTTTTTTTAACGTGAGCATTCTGACGGTTTGTGCGAATAATCTGACCGCAACTGTGAGACTTTTCACAGCAACCATGAACCATTTAACTTACAGTATCAGCAATATGTTAGATATTATGAATGAAAAGTCGGCAACTATGAGCATCATGAAAGCGAGTGTGAGCATTTTGAAATTACGTTTGAACATTCTGAAGGCAACTGTGAGTATTTTGAAGATGAGCACGAACCATTATGTAGGCAACTATGAGCCCTTTGTACGCAATTATGAACGAAAAGTCGGCAACTATGAGCGTTTTGACGGCAACTGTGAGTTCTTGGTCGGCAATTATGAACAAATAGTCGGCAACTATGAGCACTTTTTTTTTTAAATGTGAGAATTCTCACGTTTTGCGTGAGCATTGTAACAGAAACTGTGAGGCTTCTAACACCAACCATGAACCATTTAAGTTACACTATCAGCAGTGTGTTAGATATTATGAATGAAAAGTCGGCAACTATGAGCATCGTGGAAGCGAGTGTGAGCATTTTGAAAGTACGCGTGAACATTCTGAAGGCAGCTGTGTGTATTCTGAGGATGAGCACGAAACATTATGTAGGAAACTATGAGCCCTTTGTCCGCAATTATGAACGAAAAGTCGGAAACTATGAACGTTTTGACGGCAACTGTGAGGCCTTGGTAGGCAATTATGAACGAATAGTCGGCAACTATGAGCACATTTTTTAAAATTTGAGAATTCTGACGGTTTGCGTAAGCATTCTGACGGAAACTGTGAGGCTTTTGACAGCAACCATGAACCATTTAAGTTACACCATCAGCAGTATGTTAGATATTTTTAAATGAAAAGTCGGCAACTATGAACGTTTTGACGGCAACTGTGAGGCCTTGGTCGGCAATTATGAACGAATAGTCGGCAACTATGAGCACTTTTTTTTAAAATGTGAGAAATCTGACGGTTTGCGTAAGCATTCTGACGGAAACTGTGAGGCTTTTCACAGCAACCATGAAACATTTAAGTTACACCATCAGCAGTATGTTAGATATTTTAAATGAAAAGTCGGCAACTATGAGCGTTTTGACGACAACTGTGAGGCATTGGTCGGCAATTATGAACGGATAGTCGGCAACTATGAGCGTTTTGACGGCAACTGTGAGGCATTGGTCGGCAATTATGAAACGGATAGTCGGCAACTATGAGCGTTTTGACGGCAGCTGTGAGGTCTTGGTCGGCAATTATGAACGAATAGTCGGCAACTATGAGCGTTTTGACGGCAACTGTGAGGCCTTGGTCGGCAATTATGAACAAATGGTCGGCAACTATGAGCGTTTTGACGGCAACTGTGAGGCCTTGGTCGGCAACTATGAGCACTTTTTTTTTAAATGTGAGCATTCTGACGGTTTGTGTGAAAAATCTGACCGCTACTGTGAGACTTTTGACAGCAACCATGAACCATTTAATTTACACTATCAGCATTATGAATAAAAAGTCTGCAACTATGACCATCGTGTAAGCGAGTGTGAGCATCTTGAAACTACGTGGGAACATTCTGAAGGCAACTGTGAGTATTTTGAAGTTGAGCACGAATTATTATGTAGGCAACTATGAGCCCTTTGTACGCAATTATGAACGAAAAGTCGGCAACTATGAGCGTTTTGACGGCAACTGTGAGGCATTGGTCGGCAATTATGAGCGAGTAGTCGGCAACTATGAGCGTTTTGACGGCAACTGTGAGGCCTTGGTCGGCAATTATGAACGAAAAGTCGGCAACTATGAGCGTTTTGACGGCAATTGTGAGGCCTTGGTCAGCAATTATGAACGAATGGTCGGCAACTATGAGCACTTTTTTTCTTAATGTGAGCATTCTGACAGCTTGTGCAAATAATGTGACGGGAACTGTGAGCCTTTTGATAGCAACCATGAACCATTTAACTTACACTATCAGGAGTATGTTAGATATTATGAATGAAAAGGCGGCAACTATGAGCATCGTGGAAGCGAATGTGAGCATTTTGAAACTACGTGTGAACATTCTGAAGGCAACTATGAGTATTTTGAAGATGAGCTGGAACCATTAAGTATTCAACTATGAGCCCTTTGTACGCAATTATGAACGAAAAGTCGGCAACTATGAGCGTTTTGATGGCAACTGTGAGGCCTTGGTCGGCAATTATGAACGAATAGTCGGCAACTATGAACGTTTTGACGGCAACTGTGAGGCCTTCGTCGGCAATTATGAACGAAAAGTCGGCAACTATGAGCGTTTTGACGGCAACTGTGAGGCCTTGGTCGGCAACTATGAGCACTTTTTTTTTAAAATTTGAGCATTATGACGGCTTGTGTGAAAAATCTGACCGCAACTGTGAGACTTTTGAGAGCAACCATGAACCATTTAACTTACATTATCAGTATTATGAATTAAAAGTCGGCAACTATGAGCATCGTGTAAGCGAGTGTGAGCATTTTGAAAGTACGTGTGAACATTCTGAAGGCAAGTGTGATTATTTTGAAGATGAGCACGAACGAGTATGTGATTAACTATGAGCCCATTGTCCGCAATTATCAACGAAATGTCGGCAACTATGAGCGTTTTGACGGCAACTGTGAGGCCTATGTCCGCAATTATGAACAAATATTCGGCAACTATGAGCGCTTTGACGGCAAGTGTGAGCATTGTGACGCCTTTTGTGACGATTCTGACGGCAACTGTGAGCCATTAGTCGGGAACTATAAACTTTTATGTCGGGGACTATGAATGAAAAGTCGGCAACTATGAGCGTTTTGTCGGCAACTGTGAGGCATTGGTCGGCAATTATGAGCGAGTAGTCGGCAACTATGAGCGTTTTGACGGCAACTGTGAGTCCTTGGTCGGCAATTATGAACGAATAGTCGGCAACTATGAACGTTTTGGCGGCAACTGTGAGGCCTTGGTCGGCAATTATGAACGAATGGTCGGCAACTATGAGCACTTTTTTTTCTTAATGTGAGCATTCTGACGGCTTGCGCAAATAATGTGACGGCAACTGTGAGCCTTTTGATAGCAAACATGAACCATTTAACTTACACTATCAGGAGTATGTTAGATATTATGAATGAAAAGTCGGCAACTATGAGCATCGTGGAAGCGAATGTGAGCATTTTGAAACTACGTGTGAACATTCTGAAGGCAACTATGAGTATTTTGAAGATGAGCTGGAACCATTAAGTAGGCAACTATGAGCCCTTTGTACGCAATTATGAACGAAAAGTCGGCAACTATGAGCGTTTTGACGGCAACTGTGAGGCATTGGTCGGCAATTATGAACGAATAGTCGGCAACTATGAACGTTCGGACGGCAACTGTGAGGCCTTGGTCGGCAATTGTGAACGAAAAGTCGGCAACTATGAGCGTTTTGACGGCAACTGTGAGGCCTTGGTCGGCAACTATGAGCACTTTTTTTTTAATGTGAGCATTATGACGGCTTTTGTGAAAAATCTGACCGCAACTGTGAGACTTTTGAGAGCAACCATGAACCATTTAACTTACATTATCAGCATTATGAATTAAAAGTCGGCAACTATGAGCATCGTGTAAGCGAGTGTGAGCATTTTGAAAGTACGTGTGAACAGTCTGAAGGCAACTGTGTTTATTTTGAAGATGAGCACGAACCAGTATGTGAATAACTATGAGCCCATTGTCCGCAATTATCAACGAAAAGTCGGCAACTATGAGCGTTTTGACGGCAACTGTGAGGCCTATGTCCGCAATTATGAACAAATAGTCGGCAACTATGAGCGCTTTGACGGCAAGTGTGAGCATTGTGACGCCTTTTGTGACGATTCTGACGGCAACTGTGAGCCATTAGTCGGGACCTATAAACTTTTATGTCGGGGACTATGAATGAAAAGTCGGCAACTATGAGCACCCTGACGGCAAGTGTGAGCAATTTGACGTCTACTGTGAGGATTCTGACGGCAACTGTGAGCTATTTGAGTGGAACTATTAAGCATTGTGTGTGCAACTTTGAACGCTCTGAGGGGTTTCCTGAACATGTTGACAGCATGTATGAACCACATTTCGGGAACAGTGGGCAATCTGACGGGAACTGTGAACATTGTTGTTGGCGACTCTTTTCACCCAGCATAACGTTAGAATATGACGGCAACCGTGGCTTCGTTTGCCGTCATTTTTGACATTCTCTGATTTTTCGTGACTGGTGTGCAATCGAGAGGAATCGCTACATTATAGGGATTAGGGTACAGAAGAAGCCCCGTTTAC
This sequence comes from Thermobia domestica, assembly GCF_964235325.1. NCBI lineage: Eukaryota > Metazoa > Arthropoda > Insecta > Zygentoma > Lepismatidae > Thermobia > Thermobia domestica. The sequence continues at coordinate 14,459 of NW_027657201.1, read as the reverse complement.
ACTTTGTTAAGTCCTGGCTTGAAATTGTTCTATGAGGTTGTAATTAACATGAGTTTGACCTAATTCATGTTTTTGGATTGTTCTTTGCATTAATTTTGGAACCCGAGCGCGAAAAGCAGCCCTTTTCGCAGAGAACTTTTTACCCAGCATAACCTTTGAGTATGGCGGCAACTGTGGCTTCGTTTGCCGTCATTTTTGAGATTCCGTGATTTTCGTGACTGGTGTCCGATCGAGAGGAATCTCATCACTATAGGAGGTATGGTAGTGGGCAATCCTGCTATATACTTAGGTTAGGTTAGGCTGGCTTATACTTTCAATTTGTTCCCAGAAGTTAGGAGAGTGTAAAAGATGTTAAGTTTTGAGTGTCGTATTCTGTAACGGTTTATATATACTGGATGTCAAATCACGTTTTCCCACCCTTGCGTGGGATGTATACGGCAATCGTGGCTGCATTCGCCGTCATGGTCAAAACGAGGCTGCGCAACGCCGGCAATTTCAAGACAGGTGTAGTATCGAGAGGAATCTCTACACTATAGGAGGTAGGGCAGTGAACAAGCCTTCTATATAAACATTCCCTTTAAATTGTTCACGGAGGTTGGAGAGACCGCTAATGGTATTGCTTTCTAAATGAGGCTTACTTTTTTCTCTCCGCGGCCTAGTCTGTCGAGAAATCTTGACTTCTGGCCACAGACAGAAAGCTAGTCTTCGCAGGAGGCGGAAATGGCTAAATTGGGAAAGGAAGCCACAGGCTGGTTGGTTTCTTTATGGGAGTCTAAACGCACTATCGCTGTTGATGTTGGTTAATTTTGAAGGCGGACTAATATCGGCGGATGGTAGTGTAGGCTCAAAAGGAATTTTATCAGCCGCAGGCAAGAACCCTGGGATGCTATTCACGGGCGTCCTAGCCGGTCAAGGTGTAGAGGAGGTTGCAAACCCTGTTGCTGCCTGGGAGGAATGCTTCATAGAAATGTGCGTCCATGGGCGGACCTATGAAAGGGCATGCAGTGCGGGTTTGCCAGCACGCCTAATGTTGTCCAAAGACTTCCTCGTATTTTGACAAAGAATGTCAGAAACCTTGGTCGGACGGCTGTTTCTAAGAGGGCACGTGGCGATGGGGAATGTGTGAGGTAGGCTCTCATACGGAAGTACCTGTCGTTTACGGGAAGGAGACAATCCTTCTTAACCCGAGGCCTAGCCTGTCGATCACGCCTTCGGGCAATTGACTTCTGGCCGATGCCGCTTTGTGCGGTTGCTGAATGCGAAGAATACTTGAACGGAAGCTACTGTCACACCCAGAGGACACGAGTAAGACTTATATCACTGGAGCAGGAGCCTAAATTTGCTTTTGTGGGTAGCCATACGGCCAGTTCTAACGTGTGCGAGGCCCCACGAGAGTAGGCTTATTCTGGTGGATGAGAAGTCTTTTAATATTTGCTGTGTCGGGTGAACGGAAGCCACAGTCATCCGTAGGACACGAGTAGACTTATTTCACTGGAGCAGGAGTCTAAATGTGCTTTTGTGGGCAACCTTACGGCCAGTTCTAACGGGAGCCAGGCCCCACAAGAGTAGGCTTATTCCGGTGGAGAAGGAGTCTTTAAAATTTGCTGTGTCGGGTGAACGGCTATATTTGAACGGAAGCCACAGTCATCCGTAGGACACGAGTAGACTTATTTCACTGGAGCAGGAGTCTAAATGTGCTTTTGTGGGCAACCTTACGGCCAGTTCTAACGGGAGCCAGGCCCCACAAGAGTAGGCTTATTCCGGTGGAGAAGGCGTCTTTAAAATTTGCTGTGTCGGGTGAACGGCTATATTTGAACGGAAGCCACAGTCATCCGTAGGACACGAGTAGACTTATTTCACTGGAGCAGGAGTCTAAATGTGCTTTTGTGGGCAACCTTACGGCCAGTTCTAACGGGAGCCAGGCCCCACAAGAGTAGGCTTATTCCGGTGGAGAAGGAG
>NW_027657200.1:0-37202 GCF_964235325.1 Thermobia domestica | reverse complement strand
GCCAAGTTTCTATGGCGGGGCCTTCCTAGAGATAGCTATGGTTTCGTCCTTAGAGGAGCGGAAGTGTTGTCAACCTTGGCGGTAATCACTAGCTTACCAAATAAAAAAAAGTATGTATGGTAACTGATTGCCATTTAGTGTAAAGTGTTTTTTACAATGAGGTAACCGTTAACTATAGACAACACAAACTTGTAACAGGAATCAAATGATAAACTATGTACGTTCCTTTTCTTTTTTCTTTCCTTTTGTTAAAGAAGGATGTGGTGGAACCAAACCATCGCTTACATTTATAAAAATGATCTAGTTTGCCCAATGGAAAACCAGTTTTCAATATATATATATATATATATATATATATATATATATATATATATATATATATATATATATATATATATATATATATATATATGTATATATATATATATTATCAAGTTCTTAATCCGAGTGTGGGTTTGTTATATTGTTGTTTCGCTTTTTAGGAAAAGAGATAATCTGTTGATACGAAAAAAAAAAATACTGTAGCACTTGTTTGTAATTATCTAAGTATTATCTCCAGAAAATTATCTTATGCATGTATGTGTGTACGAATAGGCTTAGCAAGGGGTTGGTTGTGGAGATTAGAAGCCAATATTACACTATCAATAGAAAGAATAGTATTTCTTACTCCACTTTTAAAGTTACTTTGATCGCAAAGAATCAAACAAAATGTTAAGAGAGCCAAAGAGGTTTTCCATTTTTAAGAGTGACCATTAGTGACTACCATTAGTGATTTTTTTTTTTTAACAAGGAGTGTATTTTTAATAAGGAAAAATATATTGTCCCTGGCTGGTTGTTTGCCGGTGGCTTGTTAAAAGTGAAAATGAATGTTAAATCATATCAACGACTGAAGATACACGCTTGTCTTTCTTCGATAGTTGCTGACTGATTTTGAAAGTCACAATGTTGTAGGCCTACTGTAACAGCGTAAACTCGGAAGGAAACATTCCAACTGAATGATACGAACAATTATTCCCAATGTCTTGAACATGAAACGTGGGTTGCACGGATAACGCTTAAAGTGGGCTGGATTGCACTGGAATTTCCTTCCGCCAAATTAGTGTTTGGTCTTAACTCAGTTCTTCTGTGTAGTTGTCTCTTAACAACATTTGAACATTTCTTTTAGATAATAATAACTAACTAACTAACTAACTCTATGGCCTATGGAACCCGAAGGTTCAATGCCTCGTTTACAAAATATTTCCACTAACTTCTGTCCTTAGCCAACTGGATTCAGTTTCTACTCTGTACTCTTATTTCTGCAAGATCCATCTTAATATTGCCTTCCCATCTACGCCTAGGTCTTCCTAGTGGTCTTCTTCCAATTGGGTTTTCAGTTAAAATTATGAAAGCGTTTCTAATTTCTTCCATTCTGGCTACATGGCCTGCCCTCCTGAACCTTCTACATTTAATGATCCTAACAATGTTAGGTGAGCGGTAAACTATGCAATTCCTCGTTATGAATTTCCTCCAATCCCCATTTTCATCCCTCTTTGGTCCAAATACTACTACTACTACTACTACTACTACTACTACTACTACTACTACTACTACTACTACTAATAATAATAATACGCATTATTATTATTATTATTATTATTATTATTATTATTATTATTATTAGTAGTAGTAGTAGTAGTAGTAGTAGTAGTAGTTGTTGTTGTTGTTGTTGTACTAGTACTAGTAGTAGTAGTAGTAGTAGTAGTAGTAGTAGTAGTAATAGTAATAGTAACAAAAGTAAAGATCAAGTACATGACGAAACAGCTTTACTAGTGTATAGCAGACAGCGACTAGTGCCACTTATGCTCAGCCTACTATCATCCGTGCTTCCAGTTTTGGCACCTGCATACATAATACGGTAGTTATCTAGCCACTAACTCCCCCTGTGTACATCTGTTTATAGAGACCAGTATCGAGTACAGTCGTTGTAAAGAGTTGAAAGCGGTAAGATGGCAAAACGACGCTGCCCTACACCTACACTTAAGTTCAACACGCAGTGGGAGGAGGATTATCTCTTTGTCGAAGATGACGGTGTAGCCAAATGTTTAGTGTGCTTTAAAACATTACACGGATTTAAAAAGTTCAACCTACAACGTCACTACAATACTTATCACGTGGAGCAATACGGGGAACTTGAAGGACATTTTCGCAAAGAAAAATTGAAGAAGTTGAAAGAGAATAAGGCCGCATCGGAAAAGGAAGACGGGGGGAGAACGTGTGAAGCCTCTGTGCGGGTGAGTTACTAAATTGCGTTGCATATTGCGAGATTGTTGCGCCCTTTCACAGACGGAGACCTAATAAAGGAGTGTATAGTAATATCAGCAAAAGACTTTTGTCCATCTCGAATACAGCAGTTCGAATCGGTTCCACTTTCCCGACAGACTATTACGCGACGCATAGAACATCCTGCAGATGATGTTTTGAGCCAGCTATTGGAACTTTTGAAAGCGTTTATTGCATTTTCCCTGGCGCTCGACGAAAGTACGGATGTTACAGATACTGCGCAGCTTGCTATCTTTATTCGTGGTGTACATAGTGATCTGGAGTTTCGAGAGGAACTGTTGCACATAGTACCTATGAAGGGCACCACAACGGGCGCTGATATTCTTGCGTGTGTTGAAGAAAGTGTCGAAATACAGGCCTTGCGTGGAATGCACTGGTACTGTTTCTGCACCGATGGGGCACCTGCTATGGTTGGGAAGAAAGCAGGGTTCGTGGCGCGACTAAAACAAAAACTGCAAGAGTTTGGGGTGTCGCATGATATCAGGGGAATTCATTGTATGTTGGATCAGGAACAGTTGTGTGCAAGATGAACGATGTCATGGACGTTGTAGTTCGTACCACCTGCTACCTCAGAAAACATGGACTGAGACATCGCCAATTTAAATCCTTCCTCGAAGACCTAAACAGTGCATACGGAGACATACCTTATTATACTGAGGTGCGCTGGCTGAGCCGTGGGAACTTGTTAAACCAGTTCTTTCAGTTACTAAACGACATTGACATGTTTCTCGATATGAACGATCATTCCATGCCAGAACTGAAAGACGACCAATGGAGATGCAACCTTGCGTTTTTGGCAGACATAAGTATTCATCTCAATGCTCTTAGCCTCTCATTGCAGGGTCAACATCTGCTAATTACAAATATGTGCGATCGCGTCGAAGCGTTCAAAATGAAGCTATCCCTTTGGGCGCAGTAATTTGAAAAAATTTTGGTTCACTTTCTCAGCTTAGGCACCTCACAAGAATCCGGTAAACTACTTGACTTGACTCATTACCGCAGTTTGCTGCTTAGCCTTAAGGACGAGTTTCAAACCAGATTTCAGGACATAAAATGTTTGGAGATGAGCTTCAGGGTATTTGCCACCCCATTCTCTACAAACATTGCAGACGCTCCTTCTGATGTTCAGTTGGAACTGATAGACTTAGTATGCGACAGGGAATTTAAAGAGAAATTCCATCAGAAAAGCAATTTACCAGTTCTATAGGAATTTCCCTCGATGTCGATTTCCGTGACTGCATAGAAATGCTGCCAATATTATGTCAATGTTTGGTTCGACGTATGTGTGTGAGCAATTATTTTCAAAAATGCGACTGACGAAATCAAACCAGAGAAGTTCGTTGTCCAACCATCACCTGGAATGTTTGTTACGTCTAAACTGTGTGCAAACAATATCACCTCGTATAGAGACACTCACGAAGAAATTGTGTGGTACATCTGCCTCAGAGAACAAGGCTTGAAGTAAAACACTTGTCAGTTACTAGTGTTTATAGTGTATTTTCTTTTTTCTGTGTTTCTAACTTTATACACATTCGGCCTCTTTGTGCGTTTTCGTGTTCTGTTGGTTTGAATTTTGATTTGCTACTGTCAGACATTTGTCTCTTGTGGCGTTAAGATATTTGAGTACGCTTCGGCAAATGCGATTGCATTTTTCGAACCTTTGGGAATGTGGAACAAGTGTTTTTCTTTTCGGACCTTTGTGTACGATCTCGGATTTCTGTGGTAAGTTATAAAAGCTATTACAATGTTTATATTTTGTAGCTACGGAAATCTAATAAGTATAGACTATTTGGATGATTTCATTGGAAGAACTGAAGCCACACACATCGAAGTCATGCTGGAAAAAACTGTGGTCTGCTCTGACTGCGGAAAATGACGAAGAATGTGTGCAAATTCAAACTTTGACTGCAAACATAGCCGAAATTGCGAATGGAATAGGACGAGATGGGTTCGAACAGATAGAATCAAGTGACATTCAGGAATTGCTTGAATCGCAAGATGAAGATTTGACTGAAACCGACTTGGAGGAAATGTTAAATTCACAAGAAGAGGCTTCAACAAGCACTGGAAACGTGACATTTAATTTGAAAAATCTTAGTGAAGGTTTGAGAATGGCAAATGAGCTTTGTGATTTCTTTATGAAAATTGATCCGTCTATGGAACGAAGTCTTATTTTTAAGAGGCAAATTGCTAATGCCACTGCTGAATATCAGTCTGAATTGAAGGAGCTTCTAAAAACTGCCAAGCAAGAAAAAAATTACAAAATTCTTCAAACCATTGCCTAAGCCTAAAGATAATAATTAATCAATATGGTCAAAAACTTCAATTACAGTAAATTGATTTTTTTTATATATGTATTTGTTTTTCTACTTTGTCACCTAGGAACGTATTCCCTATAATCCCGTATAAATTACCATTCCGTATTCACGGTTTCTGTACTCGTGGCATATTTATGGAACGTATACCCCGCGAATAAAGAGCTTTTACTGTATATATATATATATATATATATATATATATATATATATATATATATATATATATATATATATATATATATATATATATATATATATATATATATATATTCTTTTTGGTGTGAATCTTACCCCGTATACAGGTAACTTCGACAAGTCATTTGTAAGGCTTGTTTCTAGAAAAGTTGTACTGAATAGATGCTATATTGGCTTCTAAAAGCATGTTTAAAAATAGGTTACGATATTTTTAGTTTATTAAAACCACTAATAGTACAATATACGTAGTCTATATAGGAAAACAGACATGGATAGATTACAAAAAATGAGTGTTGGATTATAATAACAGAGTTTGAAATGCTCAATATCAGTATTGCAAATTGGACATTCATAATAAGGGCCTGTAGTGTTCTTATCAATAGCGGTTCGTGGTTTGTAGAAGCATCAGTTGCAAGGTTACAATATCAAAGGTATGTAGATATGCGCAAGTGTTCCCTTCCCGCAGCATTATTGAGTCTTATCCAAGGTGACCAGACGTCCCGTTTTAGCCGGGACAGTCCCTTATTTTCAACCGTTGTCCCTTTTTTTCTGATTCTCAAACGGGACGCATAACTGTCCCGTTTTTAAGCAAACATTACCCAGGTGTCCCGTAATTGTTACTCAAAATGTAAATGGTCAATGCTAATTCTACACTCTTCCGTACCAACACGCATTGGGAAGGTTCAGCCATGCCTAGAACTTCGAATATTCAAATGAGAATGTAGTGTTCTGTGGTTCAAGTGGGAATTGAGTGGGAATTCTGAGTGTTGAAGTAGTTAAAAGTATTGTTCGGTAGTACTTAAGTTACAAACGCTGGTTATCATTCTTACTTGTGTATTTTGTAAGTTGAAAACACTGCTGAGTCCCAAAATGCAATGTGCAAGTCACCCCCCCCCCCCCGTCGCCGATTTGTATGCGTCCCGTTTTTGAAAGTAAAAGTTCTGGTCACCTTGGTCTTATCCAAAAAATATTCAGGAAGTATGAAGAGGAAATATGAACGTTCTTTTAAGCTCTATTTGTGTATTTATTGATTAAAGTGTATTCTCTAATATTGATTTGATATATAAGCCATTTCCTTTTAAAAAACACACTATCAATGTACATTTATACACTTTTTATATACAAAACTTCTACACTCATGTTATTGAACAAGAGATAAATCGAATATATAGTATGTGCTGTAAGCCATGAATGATATCGTTAACCCAAAAAGAAGAAAAAAGCAAGAAAAATGCATATATTCATGCATGCAGTTCAACGAAATTATTTATTTAAGTAAACTATGCATTCTTTTAAAATGGAATGTCTTTCTTCATTCTATTCGAGCTTCAATTTTTTCTATCAATTCATTGAAATCTGAAATGTTGCCCGCCAAGTTTTTCTGGATAGAAAGCATTGTTACTGCAAATATTTTCCGCTTTATTTTATTTAGGGACCAGAAACACCTATCTCCTCCGACAATATGCATTTTGTTAGCAGTTCTTTGTATGAATATAAAGAACAAAAAGTTCATTTTCAGTAACTACGTATTTTTGTCTGCTGTTCTACTATAAAGAAGAATGAAATCTAAGATTTTTTTCCTTCGAAAATAAATAAATAATAATAAAAAAACATAGTTTAACATTTCAGCAATTTAGACTAAAGAAAAGACAGATAAGTATTGGAAGTGAATGATTTGAGATTAATTTATTATGTTCTTTGCCGGAAATCGAACACGGGATCACAGGGGCGGATCTAGGACCGACTTCTGGGGTGGCGGTGGGTTGTCATACTGCTAATTTTAAGGGCTCCAAACTTTGGGATGGGTTTTATTTATTTATTCCCCTGGATCCGCCCCTGCGGGATCATGTGCACGAAAGACACAGAGCTAGGGATTAGACCAGTAGTAAGACATTTTCTTCTTCGAGACTCGATCGCCTCCATCCCTTCCCCCCGAATAGGATATTTTATTTAAAAAAATAAAACCTATCCCAAGAATTTTTTTTTTTGAAGTGCTAGCCATAGGCTAGCTCCCTTTTAGAGGGCTACACCCTCTCTTAGGTGGGAGAAGTGAATGTATTATGGTAAAGAGTAAGGCATGGATGGGCTAAGAGTAGTTTATTAATTTATTTATTTATTACTAGAACGAGGACATTATGATCTTTTCGATCATAATCATACTTGAATGGTAGGTGCAGTTTTAATAACATAAGAGCTGTAACATAATAAGAAGTATAATTGAACACAACATAAATATAAATATGGTAATTATAGAATATATATAAGTGAGATAAAGCAAAACATGAGAAAATAAAAGTGCGATAGTTAATATGAGATAAATTATATAAATAGATGAAAAGAAACATTACTTTACATATATATGATTGTTATTAATAGGAAACTAAATAAGGAAATAATCAGACAGTATATTATAAGCAAATAACATTAATGATCATGAAAGATTAGGTATAGCATGCACGATAGTATGATATAGCAATGGGCGTGAATGATGTGGCGAGGTGCATACACAGGACAACACGTGGGTGATATTAGTTAGACAAATGAGCTTATCTTCAGCCTAGGGGCGGCTCTAGGCAATGATGAAAACGAATGAGGCCCATGTTAGTAAATAATGGTAATCACTGTGCTGGAAATGATGGGTGAATGAGAGGAAGATGTTCATGAATGACGTAATCTATCCCAAGAATTTTCACCTTGTATTATAAATGTAAAATAAAACATATTGACTTCGAACGAACCCCTTCCCTCCTCAAACATTCAACCTGGATTTGCCGTTGCTAACACCAGATGTGTATTTGTTTTTTGCGAGTTTTTCTTTTTCTTTTTTTTAATAACTTCTTTCTTCCAAGCGTCTATATCTCACTCACTCTATTAATTGAGTCAAGCGCTAATTGAGTCCAAACGGAGGAATTCGTAACTATTACAGAAGTTAACTATATACCAATTGAGTAACAAGGTGCAACTGCAAGCGAGCAATACGGGAGGATAGCAGCGATGCAGGTATAAATCCCGTTCCTCATGTTATAGTGACCGGCACATAGCATGACAGCTCGAGGTCACTGCAAAAGCAGACGAATTCCAAACAGAGATCCTATCTTCAATCAGCTTTCCAATAACCGGCAGTGCTGCCAGCTGTACACAATTATTCCAGCATCCAATAACAAGTTCAGTCAGTCACAGAGGCATTAATAACAGATACAAATGAATCCGCGTAGTAGAATTAATAAAAATAAGTTAATAATGATATGTGTGCGTGTATTTCTGTCTTAAAATTTATTTTGAGATTAAAGTGCATCATTTCATTCAAAATGATGACATTTATAACCCATTTTTATTTTAATCCGAGAAAATGTGTAATATATTTTAATTTTATTACAACTATCCGGAAAAATAACACGATTTGAAATAAATAACACTGTATATCTTTAACACTATCAATAGCACCAATTTGTTGTAAAGAACATCTATTTTGGGCAGAAAATAACGAAAATTTTGCTGTCCCTACATTAATCAATATTGTGTTCCAATATGTGAGCGACAATAGTTTCGTGTATTTGCTAGAATTTTGTGGTTGTATTTTATACATATATGCTTGCCTCATAACTCCGAGACACTGCAACGTACATTCTGCAGTGCAAAATATCTAATCACCCTGCCAACCCTGCAACAGAATAAAGTGGAAGCTCGCCTCGGCCAGCACATTGTGACCTTGAGAAGCCATACTGCGTGCCGATAACTATAAGAGATAGGAGCTTGCTGCCATATGCTCAATGTTACTCTTTCCAGTGGCAACGCTCACTGCAACTGGAAATGTAAATCACTCTCTTTCTTTCAGTTCTTTATAATTGATTTTTTAAAAAAGAAATGCATACATACTGTATTGCGCTCAAGAGCAAAGGTTTATTTTTTTTACTGATTCACTACTTTAATACTTAAAAATATCTTTACTATTAAAAAAATATCCGGTTTCACAACTATGTAACATATAGTACCAGCCGCCGCTGGTTCTTATTACAATTGCCACTTACCTATTTAAACAGTTCAGACACAACCCAATCCGGGCCTGAATAATTGCTCCAGACAGGCACGTAGCCAGGACTTCGTAATAGGGGGGGGGGAAGAGTCCGTGACGAAATACTGTGGTTATCATACCAGGGGCTCGATCATTCTAAATTAATTTACTGGCAACATATATTGATTCGTTTAGCCAGGATTTCGTACTGGGGCTTTGGGGTTGTGTGACATAAAATACTGTGGTTACAAACCAGGGGCTCGATCCATCTAAATTATTTTACTAGCAACATACTCATATTGGTTTGTTACGACAATAAAATGAGCATATGTTAATAAGTTTTTTAATTACAAACTATGAAAAAATCTCGAGTTAAAGAATATAAAAAGGTATTGAAAAAGATATGGTCTTCCGAAGTCATTCGAACTCGGTTCTTGTTGTCTTCTTCTTTTTTTCTTATCATCGTTTAATGCCGTCAAGGATAGCAACGAGGTCTCTTTCGACAGTAAAGACATCCTATAAAATGGATTAGTGTTGCCGCGAAATTGAAAATTTCTTTAGGCCTAATGTATGTTACCAGCATTATGGGATTATGGGCATTTCTTAAGTTCTACCTGAGAGTCTATCTGCTCGAACCAGTTTATCGATCGTCATTTCTAGTCCATAGGATTAGCATGGAATGGTCCATTACAATAATATCCATTTTTAACTTGAACCTCGCGTTTCCTCCACACAAAGCTCCTCATAAGAAACAGTAACCAAACGGTTACTGTGGCTTTTTATTTTTAACGATGGTCCTTCTTTTTCTTGTTTCTTCTTGTTTCATCCTTCGTTAATGTTTTTTTTTTCATTTTTGGTCCCGAAGAGAGATTGTCCGGACCCCCCGGACCCTCCCTTGGCTACGTGCCTGACTGTAGAGAGATGAACAAGTGTGACATTGGTCTTCATTCGAGGAGCTGTTCGTAACCGAAGTCGAAGGTTGTATTCCTGAAGGTTGTTCAGGATCATCTTGGCTTCCTGACAAACCAAACTCTGCACCTAAATTTGCACCCTTCTTTCCACGTTTCTTTCGTGGTTCCTTCTCTTGTATCATCTCTTGAAGACATTTGTCCACAGAATTTTTAATTGATTATCGCTCTTCTGCACCCGGTATTTTTTATTTCAAACAGCTGACGGATTAAACGGAACAAGTCCAGTTGCTCGTGATTCAAATAGCACAATGTTCTCCTTATGTTTAATTTCATCCCAAATGTTCTTAACAGCAGCAAGAGAACAAAAATGCTGTACAACAACGTTGCCAAATTTACCCCGCTCTATGCTAATGTTACCCCTGGATGTTAATGTTACCCCCATTTTACTGTATATATTTAAAAAAAATTAAAACCGATGATTTCAGATTGAACTTTAAAGGCTTTTTGGAAACTGGAGAAAAAGTAATAAGCCATAAGCTATAAATAAAGATTCAAGACGATTTACTTACTTTCAACCTTTGTAAACGGCGTGACAAACATCTTGGCATTTGAAGGCGGCGCTCCAAGTTCCCTTTAAATGCTGCTAGCAAATGAGAGGCCAGCGGTATTGCCACGTTTATTTTGTACACATCCACGTCTATCCTCTGCCACCTGATCGAGCTGTAGTTCCTCTGCTAAGTCATAGCCACACCTCTTAGCACTCGGCAACGTCGTGTCAGAGCTTGCATTTTATTCGTTTAGCTGAAATGCCAAGATGTTTGTCACAGGCTTTAGTCCTACTTATGTTTGAGCAAGAACATATACGTACCTAGAAACGTTTTCTCCAAGCAGGTGATGAACGGACTTTGTTCTACAAAATATTGCTCGGGGTCGAGGGCATATTTATAAGGTGAACCTGAAAGATTGTACGAGCTCTGGGAGATGATTCGCGAGATCAACAGAAGACAAAAATGTCTTTCTGCATGTTGTCGAATTCCGCGTAGTGTACGAGTGATAGGTATAACTTTACTGACTCTGTATTGTCCTTCCACCTATTCATTCACCCTGTCTCTCTCACAAGGAATTCTGACTAAAATTTTACTTATTCATGGTCCGATATAGATTTTCTGTTTGCAGCACTAAAATTCCAAGAGTACAACCATCTCGGACACAATCCAGATGTCCCAATATTGCAGCGTCTAGTGCAAGTAGGAGTGTTGAACTATTTTATGAAGTATAATATCCTACTTTCAGTACATTCTTTAATATATACAGTATATATATTTACAGGAGTAAAAATAGATCTGAAAAGGTAAGGGAGCGTATGACGTCACTCCGTCACCCACGCCTATGTTTGCCAATTGTATTTTCAGGAAGTGGAGGGACGCCATAGATACTTTTTGGAAGTGGGGGAACGACGTCTCTCGCCGCGTTTCCTATTGTAGGTATGGCATTCAAATATTTGTAACGTTCAATACATACTCCTTTAAAATTTATTTCTACATTGACTTGGTTAAAATGAATAAAGTACAACATAGTATACAATAACATGTGTATCGCGTAGCTTAGTGGCTAGCGCTCACGCCTTCGGTGCGAGCGCTCCCGGGTTCGATTCTCGGCTAAGCACTCGGCCGAAAAAGCGTAACAAGCTTTTTCAACCTTTTTCAGGCCAGTCACCCTGAATAAGGTTTTCCTAAGTTCTCATTCACACTAGGCAAATGCCGGGGTGGTACCTAACATATAGGTCCCAGGTTCTCTTCCCCATCATTTCTTTATTCCTTTTCTCCGGATAGTGTGCTCTTCGAGGGATGTCATCCCTCCAAACGTGACGAACTAACATGGCCTTAGGTGCCGCAAGCCCAGAAATCTATATCCCAATCCTACAAAATACATTAATTTTATCATTTTAGCATGCTCTTCTCATAAAAGTATTTACTCTTTCTTATATTCATCACATTATAGGACAGGGGGCGCGGTGGCTCAGTGGTAGAGCGTTCACCTCTGGTGCTTGGGCTCCCTGGTTCGATCCCAGCTCGCGCCGTGTGGACTTTATGGTGGACAAACACCGTGCTCGTGCGTTTTCTCCGGGTTCTCTCGTTTCCTCCCACTTTCTTCATTCCACCATTTCATTCATTTCTCATCATCACCGTCTCCTTTAGCCTAATCATGGGACGTAAAACTAAAGATTGCATTGCATTCATTATAGAATAGTGAGGACCATGCTAAGTATTTTTGTCATTCTTAGTTTAAAAAAGTTCAGTTCTTCTTATCAAGCGGTGTCCATTCTGTATGTGGACTATATTTGCATTGTCATTTTAATGTATGGTAACTACTCAATTCTTTAGAATGCCAACATATCCTAGCACTTTTTGCTGTAAAACTAACACGAAAACAATCACAATTTATTTTAAGATTAATTATATTTAAAAGAAAAAGCGAAATAGAATTGCTTTATATAAATGTAGAACAGAATTTTTGAAAAGGGTTCTGGAGCAGGACCGTATCCAAGGGGGTCTAGGGGTGCGGGCTCCCTAAATTTCTGCTCGCCCCTCTAAAATTTTCACGGTAGGATTGCAAATGAACTATAATATGGTGATGAACTAATAATATGGTTGGTGTAACCAATTGATTCGAGTCGCTGTTCGGGCGGCCATTTATTTGTAACCATTCTGAGTTCGAGGTCTCTACTCGTGTGAATATTTATTTGTAATCACTCCGTGTAATCTGGTCGCTGTTCGTGGTTCGTGGTCCTACCAATAAGTATCTTCCTGATACTTAACTTACCTGGACAGGACGATGAAGGACCTCTCCAAGAAGAGATTACAAACTGTTATTAAATTGCTCGTCGGTCTCAATAATGAGATGAGCATTAGGCGACGAGAGTTTCGGATATCTCGTCTCGAAAACCTCACGGACAATCAGACGGTCATCCAGACCATAACGCACACAAGTATCACTCATACAAACAGCAAAAACACACTGGATTAAATGACACTATACTTATTTATTAGAACACTATTATATATATATAAAATAGCGAAGAGGAATGAACACAACACTGAACACTGAATATGTATAATAATTTTCGTCACTGAAATCATACTTTGCCGTTTTAAGGCAATATAGCCCTTTTAAGGCAATATAGCCATTTATATATATCTATATATCTATATATATAAAAGAGAACGTACAAAATTTTGTGCGCTCATCACGCTAATACGGCTGAACCAATTTCTTTCATTTTTGGGGGGTTATTAGGATTTGGACCCTAGATGGTTCTTATCATATCACTTCAATTTTTAATTACCAGTGTCTTGAGATAATTGACTATTCAAGTGTCCAAACCGTACAAATCATTTGTTATTAGTTCATCATAGGTAAAAATAAACGTATTTATATGCAACCCGCATGACCGTGTCACTCGGCGGGTTAACATAAATGACAGGCGATATACAGCGGAAAATAGCTTGAATCTTCTGTTTAAAATTTTTTAATTGATTTGCTTATTTTTACAGACACTTTTACAATATGCCAGCACCGGGATGACCGCAGCGAAGCGGGCCGGGTTAACATAAATGACAGGCGATATAATGTTAAGATTTACTGCAATCTTCTATGGTTTTTATCATATCACTTGAAAGCGAAAAAGTAAAAATTATCTAAGTAACAAAGTTTATTGCGTTCCGGGGTGACCGCAGCGAAGCGGGGTGAACGCTGCTAGTATATATATATATATATATATATATATATATATATATATATATATATGAGATTATAATTAAGATTTCATGACAAATGCTTCTCTCATATCATTGACGCACTTGGGGGATTAGCACTGGGGAAAAGTTGTCTGGATCGTCCCACGATGAATCCAGTTGCTGCGCCAAACAATCCTGAAACGTAAAGATGATTCTTCAGCCAAATAAAAAAGTAGAATGCTAATGTTGGAGGGCGCGTGTATAACTTTTAAAACGCACAAGGTCTGTGGATCTGGGACTTCACTAGTTCGGGGCTAGCCGTAAGAAAACGTCCTTCACCGGCTAATAGCTTGTGCCCCTTAACACACAATCGTACTTGGTTCCCGACGCAACGTGCGTGGTGGCTGCGTACAACACCGGAGTCAAACTCCCTGAGCACCAAAGCTCAAGGTACGGGCTGCAGTGATCAATTAAAGAGGGTTGGCAGTTCATTTCAAAAATCACTCAGTTAAAGCACCTATATGCACATGCAAGCAGAATACGGAAAACAATTTGTGTTAATTTTAGTCAACTGCCTATAATGCACTAGACACGGCGATAACTCTGGCGTGAGAAAGTACAGATAACGAGCTGCGAAACAACGCAATTGGTGCCGCTTTGGTCACTGGAACATCTGGTAAGAACGTATTTCTCCAATGTATGGCAATGTTTCATAAGCGATTAAAAAAATACTTAATTCAGTTCCCAATAACTATAGGATATATACTGTGCATATAATAAGTCAGGGAGAAACACTGAAATGGTTCGTCACTAACTGAAACGTTCTCATCAAAAGCAATGTTTTAAATATATATATGAAAAAACGATGAAAGACTTCTTTGTCCAATTGTGTGGGAAGGAAGCAATTCCCACCGAAGAAAGAACTTATATGCGTCGCAGAATAAAGTACAAATCGAAGAAAATAGTCACTGTCTTTACGAAATATACAGTGTCCACAAAAAATCCTTATACAACCTGTTACGGTTATATGTGGTGTCTGAAAGGGAACGACCTGTTAAGTGCACACGTAAACAGGTTGAGAACCCTTGGCCGTATAATGACATATGAATAAAATTAGTTTTTTTACTAAAAATTTGAAATCAGTTAGTTGGCAACACTGTCATACGGTGTGAGACTTACTTGTATGAACGTTGAATGGTTTTTCAGCTGAAAAAGAGCTATTTAAAATAATTAAAATAACCTGTCCACTCACTACAACATGATGAGGTTCCTGCATGAGCAATGTCCAATCCAAGTGTTCCATGAAGTAATAAGATCCTCTTGAACAATTGGTGCAGTTGGGTTTCCTTATCTTCCGTTTATTCACATGTTGAAACCATGCTGTCTTCCTGTGTTGAGTATCCTTCATGGTTCTCCAACGATGAGTTGATAAGGAGGGAGAAGGGAGATTTTTCTCTCTTTCCTCTAACGCTGGTGTGAGAAACGAGGTATGGTTAAAACACCTGTATGATAACTTTTTTTTACTGCAAGGGCTCAGAAAGCGTTTATAGGGCTACTGAATTCTGACTTTTTTTAAGAAAAATGTTTTTCGTAAAATGTTTTAAGTGTTCCGTTTCGATCACTTTATTTAATATAATAAGAAGTAAATATAAACACTCAATAACTATTCATGAAAATATTGACTTAAAGAATTATGAAACATTGCAATATAAGTTAGTAGATGTCTTCTTTTTAAAATATACTGATATTTGTATTTAAAATATTAGAATATGGATCAATATGCAAATAGCAAACGTGTTAAACATATTAAAATATTAGAATTATTCTCAAAGTTTCAATATTACTGTGATATATTCGAAAAAGTATGAAAAGTATTGAAAAAGTAAAATGAATGAAAATGTAAACACATTATAAACTGACAATATGTAAACAAAATAAGACTTTCATCTGTATGACCCTTTTTCTTAACTTTGCCTCGTGTTGTTTGCCAGAAAAGAACGAAAATCGTTTTTCCAAAATAAAAAAAATAGAAAGTGTCAAAATTGACGTTCATAGTAATTCCAAGAAACAAGCATGATTCTGCATATCAAAGAAAAGATTATGATTTCGTTGTCATGTATGAAGAAAATTCGGCACGCCATAAGGTCATAATGCCATCTGTTCGTCATGTGAAAATCGAGACTTCAGTTCGATAATGCTCAATACAACAAGTGATTTTATTCTGAAACAAATTTATTATTAGCGTAGGCTTAGAATAATGGTTGTTCACTTCCAAAAACGTAAACATTGTGGGGTTACCAGAATAGGTGGCAACTATCTGCAAAACATCTTATTAATAAAGCGTTGAAAATTATACAGTGCTGATCCAAGTTTCTCAAAGGTCTAAGGAAGTTGACTCCCTGGTCCAAACACTTCTGAAAATAAATGGTTATTACGTCATGAATTGACCAAAACTATAGGTGGGGAAAATGTGTAATACTACACGTACTTACACACAAAATATGCCATCGACACCTGCGAGGCAAAACTAGAAACGTGAAAAGGCCTGCAACCATAGGCACTTAGAAAAATGTTTCTATACATAACTGAAATATCAACACTTTAATATTCAGTAAAATATGCATGTACTCTGGAACATAACGTGTCTTCCACCTAGAAAAAGATGTGTAAACACAGAAAATACAAATGCTTTCGTAGCATCGTAACGATATACCTTTATAAGACAAAACGCATGAGACCTAAAAGCATGGAATACAAACATGAAAATATAGTCAATGACATTACAACTTTCTGCTTGGTCTGAAACATCCCAATTAAATTCCCTACAAAATAGTTATGTCACTCCACTGCAGTTAAACTTCCTTAGGCATCTTCGCTACAAAATATTTAAAATGGTCTTATTGACATATTAAAATTCAAAGTCATCGAGCATATAAAATTATTAACAAAGTAATTTTCGAAAAACGTTATGGCTTCATGCTGTTGGAAAGAAAAAAATAAGTTTATTTTCGGAATCGATATCGAATTCGAATAGTTTCTAGAACATGCTGGAACTAAAATACAATTTTCTCAAAATTAACATCAAAAATAAACATTACAACACATTAGCATACAAGTATACAATATAGTTACGATTCATAAACATTAAAATATTTACTGGGATATGACTAAACAATAAAGTATACTCAAAATATCTAACCTAAGAATACACATGCTTAGTTACGAGTACCATAAAGGAAGAAGAGAAATGAAAATCTATATTTTGCGATTGATGGCGAGAATACAGTTAGCTATGGAATATCCAATGGATTAGCCACATCCATTTTTGCAAGAGATCTGCAATTCCAGGAAATATTGCCCCCCTAAAAATATTTATCCCCATAAAATATCCTACCCGAAGAAGTTTCCCTACGGACGTTCAGTGGTCTAAAAAAGACGAAAAGAATCTTAATTAGAAATTACAAGAAAATAGAGAAGTTAAAACATATTTCCGCATACATATCAATATGAGAGAAAAACGACCGTTCACCATCAGAATGTATGTTCATATAGTTTCTTCTTAAATAAAAATATTACTGCTTTCGTTCGGAAGATATACTGTTCACATGGCATTCCTGCACATACTATTAACCAACAAGGAAATACCTGTTTTCATTCGTTTAAGGCTTAGCCTACTTTCCGTTCTAAACTTTTCTCTTCGAACAAAATATATCATGTCACATCCTGGAAATTCAAATAAGTCAAAATCGGGTAAATGACATAGACGAGGTTCAACAAAATTACAGTGAACACTTCAAAAATGAAAACGAAAATCTAAGATTAACACTAAAAAAGAAATTTAACATTGATTATAAGTGTAAAAGTTCATGTTCTACGCATGTGACTACATACTAAGTTTCAATCACAAATATAAAAATGTATATACAATTAACAACCAAAAGTTTTCTTATCCTGAGCATTTCGATACATCCTTTTTTAATTCCAAAAAGAAAAACATTAATTGAGTCATGCGTATGATAACATGTTTAAGAATTTGGAAAGTGGGAAGGGATCCTAAAAAGGAATTTAAAATTTAAAACACAATGAAATATATTATAAGGCGAAAACATCTTCCCACTAGCTGGGGTACGGAAATCTCGCCAAGATTTCAAATTGCTTTTAAAATGCAATTCCCCTACGTATGTGACTACATGCTAAATTTTAATTATAAACATACAACTATATGTATAAGTAACAACTAGAATTTTCTGATCCTGGGCATCTGGACATTTTTTTTGGAAAAAATTTATAAAGGAAACAAAACATTAATTGTAAATAACATGTAATAACAGATTTAAGAATTTTGAAAGTGGGAAGGGATACTAAAAAGGAATTTAAAATTTAAAACATTTAATAGAAATATATTATAAGGCCAAAACATCTTCCCACTAGCTGGAGATACGGAACTGCGCCACTAGTTCAAATTTCTTTTGGATAATGCAATTTCTCTACGTATGTGACTACATACTAAATTTTAATTATAAACATACAACTATATATATAAGTAACAACTAAAATTTTCTGATCCTGGGCATCTGGACATTTTTTGGGAAAAATTTCTAAAAAGAAAACCAAACATTAATTGTAAATAACACGTAATAACATTTAAGAATTTCGAAAGTGGGAAGGGATCCTAAGAAGGAATTTAAAATTTCAAAATATTGTAAAATGTATTATAAGGCCAAAACATCTTCCCACTAGCTGGGGTGCGGAAATCTCGCCAAGATTTCAAATTGCTTTTAAAATGTAATTCCCTTGCGTGTGATGATACGTTAATTATTTACTAAAAAGTCTAAATTCAAACATCTGAAATGAAAACAAGAAAAATTAATAACATTAAACTAATAGTAAGTCATTGATAAGGTTTGCAACATTGATAAATAGTTGGATGTATGAGATACAGCATTGAGGATAGACAGAAAAAAGAAAAAAAATCAATCAGCTGTGCATCGCTCGCTATTCGTCGACATAAACAGGTGGTCGAAAATGCAGCGATTATGTTATCAAAATAAAAAGGAAGAAAAACGTGTTATCTGCTCTTTGCTGAACAGTTAAAAGCTAGAAGCAAAAGAAGTTTAAAAACAATGCGTAGTTCTCCTTTTCGTATGCATGCATTCTGATCAAAACTAAAAGCAAAAGGAAGAAAAATGAATGGATGTTTATCACCTAACATTGAAAGGAAGATTAAAAGAAATACGTCGCTTCCCTGGAAGGAAAAATTTGTATGAATATACATAGTCTTGGTTACTTTTTTTCTTTTCTTATGATTACTGTTTCTGTCTTCGTAACTGCAGTCTGTTCGTTTAGTCCTACAATGGTTACCCCTAGGAACAAATCTATGCTTAATGTTGTCACACAAGTTGCGGTTCCTGTCTAGTTTGTGATAACTCAGATTACGTGACCAAGATTTACGACTCCTTTTATATCTGTTATTCTTTCGTGTATAGTCTTGGTTCTGATTTCCTTTAAATTTTGTATTACTTAAAATCTGATCTTCGTATCTTTCCTTATTACAATAACTGTTACCTCGTTTGATCCTTTTCTCGCTGTGCGTTGTGGTAGTTGTTTTCGTGCGCTTACGACCTCTGTCGTCTACAATCATATGTTCGTAATTTTTACTACTACTACTACTATTAGGGATGTTATTAGATTCTGAATGAATAAAATCATTGTCAGATTTGTTACGAGGTTGGTTTAGAATACCTGTCTCTGGTTCCGGTTCCGATTCCGGTGTTTCGTTTACAGTAGGTATATCAGTCACTAACTGAGGCTCAAATTCCGGTGTTTCGTATCAAGTACGAACATCTGAGTGTAACTGGGGTTCACATTCCGGTGTTTTGTTATCGGCGCTTACTGTTTCTTGACTATTTTCGAAACATTCTTTCTGTACAGTGTCTAAATTCTGACCTGATTCGTTCTTCGACTCAACGAAATTCTCTTTACATTCGTTTATGTGTGTCTCAATCTTCTCTATAAGATGAACGAAATTCTCTTCCTGCTTGCTTTCTCTAGCCTCTAATTTTTGAAAAAGTAAATCTAATTTATCATTAAGTAAAGCTAATTCTGCTTGCGTGTATGCATCTTGAGCAAAATAAAATTGGCTATCACAAAAACATGATTAAAATCACCTGAAAGGGATTTTCTTTTTCCTTTTTTTTAGATTACTGGTTCTAAGCTAAAAAAAGAAATGATATATTAAAATATTGATCTTATAAATATTCGAACACCGACGGTCTCGATTCGGGTCGATACTTCGGGCGTCACTTATTTGTAATCCCCCGGGTGTCAAGTCCCTGTCCGGGCGCCATTTATTTGTAACTTATTGATTCAAGTTGCTGTTCGGGCGGCTATTTACTTGCAACCATTCTGAGTTCGAGGTCTCTATTTGGGTGAATATTTATTTGTAATCACTCCGTGTAATCTGGTCGCTGTTCGTGGTTCGTGGTCCTACCAATAAGTATCTTCCTGATACTTGAACTTACCTGGACAGGACGATGAAGGACCTCTCCAAGAAGAGATTACAAACTGTTATTAAATCGCTCGTCGGTCTCAATAATGAGATGAGCATTAGGCGACGAGAGATTCGGATATCTCGTCTCGAGAACCTCACGGACAATCAGACGGTCATCCAGACCATAACGCACACAAATATCACTCATACAAACAACAAAAACACACTGGATTAAATGATACTATACTTATTTATTAGAACACTATTATATATAAAAATAGCGAAGAGGAATGAACACAACACTGAACACTGAATATGTATAATAATTTTCGTCACTGAAATCACACTTTGCCCTTTTAAGGCAATATAGCCCTTTATATATATATATATATATGAGATTATAATTAAGATTTCATGACAAATGCTTCTCTCATATCATTGACGCACTTGGGGGATTAGCACTGGGGAAAAGTTGTTTGGATCGTCCCACGATGAATCCAGTTGCTGCGCCAAACAATCCTGAAGCGTAAAGATGATTCTTCAGCCAAATATAAAAAGTAGAATGCTAATGTTGGAGGGCGCGTGTATAACTTTTTAAACGCACAAGGTCTGTGGACCTGGGACTTTACTAGTTCGGGGCTAGCCGTAAGAAAACGTCCTTCACCGGCTAATAGCTTGTGCCCCTTAACACACAATCGTACTTGGTTCCCGACGCAACGTGCGTGGTGGCTGCGTACAACACCGGAGTCAAACTCCCTGAGCACCAAAGCTCAAGGTACGGGCTGCAGTGGTCAATTAAAGAGGGTTGACCACTCTCAAACTTCAATCAGTTCATTTCGAAAATCACTCAGTTAAAGCACCTATATGCACATGCAAGCAGAATACGGAAAACAATTTGTGTTAATTTTAGTCAACTGCCTATAATGCACTAGACACGGCGATAACTCTGGCGTGAGAAAGTACAGATAACGAGCTGCGAAACAACGCAATTGGTGCCGCTTTGGTCACTGGAACATCTGGTCAGAACGTATTTCTCCAATGTATGGCAATGTGTCATAAGCGATTAAAAAAACACTTAATTCAGTTCCCAATAACTATAGGATATATACTGTGCATATAATAAGTCAGGGAGAAACACTGAAATGGTTAGTCACTAACTGAAACGTTCCCATCAAAAGCAATCTTTTAAATATATATATATGAAAAAACGATGAAAGATTTCTTTGTCTGATTGTGTGGGATGGAAGCAATTCCCACCGAAGAAAGGACATATATGCGTCGCAGAATAAAGTACAAATCAAAGAAAATAGTCACTGTCTTTACGAAATATACAGAGTGTCCACCAAAAATCCTTATATAACCTGTTACGGTTATATGTGGTGTCTGAAGGGGAACGACCTGTTAAGTGCACACGTAAACAGGTTGAGAACACTTGGCCGTATAATGACATATGAATAAAATTAGTTGTTTTTACTAAAAATTTGAAATCAGTTGGCAACACTGTCATACGGTGTGAGACTAACTTGTATGAACGTTGAATGGTTTTTCAGCTGAAAAAGAGCTATTTAAAATTGTTAAAATAACCTGTCCACTCACTACAACATGATGAGGTTCCTGCATGAGCAATGTCCAATCCAAGTGTTCCATGAAGTAATAAGATCCTCTTGAACAATTGGTGCAGTTGGGTTTCCTTATCTTCCGTTTCTTCACATGTTGAAATAATGCTGTCTTCCTGTGTTGAGTATCCTCCATGGTTCTCCAACGATGAGTTGATAAGGAGGGAGAAGGGAGATTTCTCTCTCTTTTCTCTAACTCTGGTGTGAGAAACGAGGTATGGTTAAAACACCTGTATGAAAACTTTTTTACTGTAAGGGCTCAGAAAGCGTTATAGGGCTATTGAATTTGACTTTTTTTAAAAAAGAATACTTTTCGTAAAATGTTTTAAGTGTTCCGTTTCGATCACTTTATTTAATATAATCAGAAGTAAATATAAACACTCAATAACTATTCATGAAAATATTGACTTAAAGAATTATGAAACATTGCAATATAAGTTAGTAGATGTCTTCTTTTTAAAATATACTGATATTTGTATTTAAAATATTAGAATATGGATCAATATGCAAATAGCAAACGTGTTAAACATATTAAAATATTAGAATTATTCTCAAAGTTTCAATATTACTGTGATATATTCGAAAAAGTATGAAAAGTATTGAGAAAGTAAAATGAATGAAAATGTAAACACATTATAAACTGACAATATGTAAACAAAATAAGACTTTCATCTGTATGACCCTTTTTCTTAACTTTGCCTCGTGTTGTTTGGCAGAAAAGAACGAAAATCGTTTTTCTAAAATAAAAAATAGAAAGTGTCAAAATTGACGTTCATAGTAATTCCAAGAAACAAGCATGATTCTGCATATCAAAGAAAAGATTGTGATTTCGTTGACATGTATGAAGAAAATTCGGTACGCCATAAGGTCATAATGCCATCTGTTCGTCATGTGAAAATTGAGACTTCAGTTCGATAATGCTCAATACAACAAGTGATTTTATTCTGAAACAAATTTATTATTAGCGTAGGCTTAGAATAATGGTTGTTCACTTCCAAAAACGTAAACATTGTGGGGTTACCAGAATAGGTGGCAACTATCTGCAAAACATCTTATTAATAAAGCGTTGAAAATTATACAGTGCTGATCCAAGTTTCTCAAAGGTCTAAGGAAGTTGACTCCCTGGTCCAAACATTCCTGAAAATAAATGGTTATTACGTCATGAATTGACCAAAACTATTGGTGGGCAAAATGTGTAATACTACACGTACTTACACACAAAATATACCATCGACACCTGCGAGGAAAAACTAGAAACGTGAAAAGGCCTGCAACCATAGGCACTTAGAAAAATGTTTCTATACATAACTGAAATATCAACACTTTAATATTTAGTAAAATATGTATGTACTCTGGAACATAACGTGTCTTCCACCTAGAAAAAGATGTGTAAACACAGAAAATACAAATGCTTTCGTAGCATCGTAACGATATATCTTTATAAGACAAAACGCATGAGACCTAAAAACATGGAATACAAACATGAAAATATAGTCAACGACATTACAACTTTCTGGTCGGTCTGAAACATCCCAATTAAATTCCCTACAAAACAGTTATGTCACTCCACGACAGTTAAACTTCCTTAGGCATCTTCGCTACAAAATATTCAAAATGGTCTAATTGGCATATTAAAATTCAAAGTCATCGAGCATATAAAATTATTAACAAAGCAATTTTCGAAAAACATTATGGCTTCATGCTGTTGGAAAGAAAAAAATAAGTTTATTTCCGGAATCGATATCGATTTGGAATAGTTTCTAGAACATACTGGAACTAAAATACAATTTTCTCAAAATTAACATGAAAAATAAACATTACAACACATTAGCATACAAGTATACAATATAGTTACGATTCATAAACATTAAAATATTTACTGGGATATGACTAAACAATAAAGTATACTCAAAATATCTAACCTAAAAATACACATGCCTAGTTACGAGTACCATAAAGGGAGAAGAGAAATGAAAATCTATATTTTGCGATTGATGGCGAAAATACAGTTAGCTATGGAATATCCAATGGATTAGCCACATCCATTTTTGCAAGAGATCTGCAATTCCAGGAAATATTGCCTCCCTAAAAATATTTATCCCCATAAAATATCCTACCCGAAGAAGTTTCCCTACGGACGTTCAGTGGTCTAAAAAGGACGAAAAGAATCTTAATTAAAAATTACAAGAAAATAGAGAAGTTAAAACATATTTCCGCATACATATCAATATGGGAGAAAAACGACCGTTCACCATCAGAATGTCTGTTCATATAGTTTCTTCTTAAATAAAAATATTACTGCTTTCGTTCGGAAGATATACTGTTCACATGGCATTCCTGCACATACTATTAACCAACAAGGAAATACCTGTTTTCATTCGTTTAAGGCTTAGCCTACTTTCCGTTCTAAACTTTTCTCTTCGAACAAAATATATCATGTCACATCCTGGAAATTCAAATAAAGTCAAAATCGGGTAAATGACGTAGACGAGGTTCAACAAAATTACAGTGAACACTTCAAAAATAAAAACGAAAATCTAAGATTAACACTGAAAAAGAAATTTAACATTGATTATAAGTGTAAATGTTCATGTTCTAGCATGTGACTACATACTAAGTTTCAATCACAAATATAAATATATATATACAATTAACAACCAAAAGTTTTCTTATCCTGAGCATTTCGATACATCCTTTTTTAATTCCAAAAAGAGAAACATTAATTGAGTCATGCGTATGATAACATGTTTAAGAATTTGGAAAGTGGGAAGGGATCCTAAAAAGGAATTTAAAATTTAAAACACAATGAAATATATTACATGGCCAAAACATCTTCCCACTAGCTGGGGTACGGAAATCTCGCCAAGATTTCAAATTGCTTTTAAAATGCAATTCCCCTACGTATGTGACTACATGCTAAATTTTAATTATAAACATACAACTATATGTATAAGTAACAACTAGAATTTTCTGATCCTGGGCATCTGGACTTTTTTTGGAAAAAATTTTTAAAATAAAACCAAACATTAATTGTAAATAACATGTAATAACAGATTTAAGAATTTCGAAAGTGGGAAAGGATACTAAAAAGGAATTTAAAATTTAAAACGTTTAATAGAAATATATTATAAGGCCAAAACATCTTCCCACTAGCTGGAGATACGGAACTGCGCCACTAGTTCAAATTTCTTTTGGATAATGCAATTTCTCTACGTATGTGACTACATACTAAATTTTAATTATAAACATACAACTATATATATAAGTAACAACTAAAATTTTCTGATCCTGGGCATCTGGACATTTTTTGGGAAAAAAAATTCAAAAAAGAAAACCAAACATTAATTGTAAATAACATGTAATAACATTTCAGAATTTCGAAAGTGGGAATGGATCCTAAAAAGGAATTTAAAATTTCAAAATATTGTAAAATGTATTATAAGGCCAAAACATCTTCCCACTAGCTGGGGTGCGGAAATCTCGCCAAGATTTCAAATTGCTTTTAAAATGTAATTCCCCTGCGTATGATACGTTAATTATTTACTAAAAAGTCTAAATTCAAACATCTGAAATGAAAACAAGAAAAATTAATAACATTAAACTAATAGTAAGTCATTGATAAGGTTTGCAAAATTGATAAATAGTTGGATGTATGAGATAGAGCAGTGAGGAAAGACAGAAAAAAGAAAAAATCAATCAGCTGTGCATCACTCGCTATTGGTCGACATAAACAGGTGGTCGAAAATGCAGCGAATATCTTATCAAAATAAAAAGGAAGAAAAACGTGTTATCTGCTCTTTGCTGAACAGTTAAAAGCTAGAAGCAAAAGAAGTTTAAAAACAATGCGTAGTTCTCCTTTTCGTGTGCATGCATTCTGATTCAAACTAAAAGCAAAAAGAAGAAAAATGAATGGATGTTTATCACCTAACATTGAAAGGAAGATTAAAAGAAATACGTCGCTTCCCTGGAAGGAAAAATTTGTATCAATATACATAGTCTTGGTTACTTTTTTCTTTTCCTATGATTACTGTTTCTGTCTTCGTAACTGCAGTCTGTTCGTTTAGTCCTACAATGGTTACCTCTAGGTACAAGTCTATGCTTAATGTTGTCACACAAGTTGCTAGTAGTAGTGGTAGGCGTTGGCCCGAATGACTCATCCTCACTCTCTTTCATGACCGGGGTGAAAGGTCAATGACCTGGCCCGGGGTCAATGACCTAGGGGTACTTAGGACCACCCCCTCTAAATTTTGGCAGGGGTACCATGGCCCACCCCCTAAATTTTGGCAGGGGTACATAGGACCACCCCCCTTAAATTTTGGAAATTGCCAAATCTAAAAATTTGGTGTGGTAGCCTAGGACCATAGTATGTACCTCTATCAGTATTGGGTGTCTATGTCGTTCCCTTTCATGGGTAAAAAATTGCCAAAAAATCAATTTTCGGGGTTTTTTGACCTAATTTATCCCCTTGGATGAGGTGTTATTACCCTATATAGTTATATGGGCGTATACAGGGGTCCATTCCCTTTCATAAGACATGGGTATATTAATGCACCCCTTTAAATTTTTGGGAGGGGTACCTTGGCCCACCCCTTAAATTTTGGAAATTGTCCAATTTAAACATTTGGTATTATAGTATAGGACCCTAATATGTATCATGATAAATTTGGATGGTCCACCTCGTTTCCTTTTAGGGGTACAAAATTGCCAAAATATAAACGTAAGCAATACGTTGTACCACGTGTTTGGTTTTCGACCTAATTTATCTCCTTGGATGAGGTGTTATTACCTTATATAGTTATATGGGCGTATACAGGGGTCCATTACCTATCATAAGACATAGGTATATTAATGCACCCCTTGAAAAAATTTGGGAGGGGTACCTTGGCCCACCACTTAAATTTTGGAAATTGACCAATTTAAACATTGGGTATTATAGTACAGGACCCTAATATGTATCGTGATAAATTTGGGTGGTCCACCTCATTCCCTTCTAGGAGTACAAAATTGCCAAAAATTCAAATTTCGGGGGGGTTTTGACCTAATTTATCCCCTTGGATGAGGTGTTATTACCCTATATAGTTATATGGGCGTATACAGGGGTCCATTACCTTTCATAAGACATGGGTATATTAATGCACCCCTTGAAAAATTTGGGAGGGGTACCATGGCCCACCCCTTAAATTTTGGAAATTGACCAATTTAAACATTTGGTATTATAGCACAGGACCCTAATATGTATCGTGATAAATTTGGGCGGTCCACCTCGTTTCCTTCTAGGGGTACAAAATTGCCAAAATATAAACGTAAGCAATACGTTATACCACATGTTTGGTTTTTGATCGATTTTATCCCCTTTGATGAGGTGTTATTATCCTATATAGTTATATGGTCATGTATAGGGGTCCATTACCTTTCATAAGATATGGGTATATTTGTGCACTCCTTTAAAAATTTGGGAGGGGTACTTTGGCCCACCCCTTAAATTTTGGAAATTGCCCAATTTAAACATTTGGTATTATAGTACCGGATCCTAACATGTATTATGATAAATTTGGATGGTCCACCTCGTTTCCTTCTAGGGGTACAAAATTGTCAAAATATAAACGTAAGCAATACGTTGTACCACGTGTTTGGTCTTTTGGCCCAATTTAACCTCTTGGATGAGGTTCTATTACCTTATATGGTTATATGGTTATGTATAGGGGTCTATTCCCTATCATAAGACATAGGTACATTTGTGCACTCCTTTAAAAATTTGGGAGGGGTACTTTGGCCCACCCCTTAAATTTTAGAAATTGCTCATTTTATATATTTGGTATTATAGTACTGGACCCTAACATGTATTATGATAAATTTGGATGGTCCACCTCGTTCCCTTTTAGGGGTACAAATTGCCAAAATATAAACGTAAGCAATACGTTGTACCACGTGTTTGGTATTTTGGCCCAATTTATTTCCTTGGATGAAGTCCTATTACCTTATATGGTTATGTATAGGGGTCTATTCCCTATCATAAGACAAAGGCACATTTGTGCACCCCTTTAAAAATTTGGGAGGGGTACTTTGGCCCACCCCTTTAATATTGGAAATTGCCCCTTTTACATGTTTGGTATTATAGTATAGAACCCTAATATATATTACTATAAATTTGGGTGGTTCACCACGTTTCCTTTGATGGGTACGAAATTGCCAAATTTTAGTACAACCACGTGTTTGGTTTTGGCTCAATTTATCCCCTTGGATGAGGTCCTATTACCTTATATGGTTAAATGATCATGTATAGGGGTCCATTCCATATCCCCTTAAATTTTGGAAATTTTCCAATTTAAGCATTCGGTATCATAGTACATGACCTCAACATGTATCATGATAAATTTGGGTGATCCATCTTGTTCCCTTTCATGGGTAAAAATTACTAAAATATAAACATAAGCAATATGTTGTACCATGCGTTTGGTTTTTGGCCCAATTTCTTCCCTTTGATGGGGTTCTATTACCTTATATGTTTATATGGTCATGTATATGGGTTCATTTCCTATCATAAGACATGGGTACATTGACGCACCCCTTGAAAAATTTGGGAGGGGTATTTTGGCTCATCCAGTCGGTTTTAGAAATTGTTTTAATATAAGCATTTGGTATCATAGTACAGGACTTCAATATGTACCACTATAAATTTGGATGGTCCACATCGTTCCCTTTCATGGGTAAAGAACTACCAAAAATCGAATTTCGGAGGTTATTGACACCTATTTAGCACGTTATATGGTTTATTACCTTTATATGTTTATGTTCCCTTTTAAATTTGGGAATTATCAAATAACAAAATTCGGTAAACGTTTTCTAGGACCCATTGGTGTTCCTCTTATGGCCAAATATTCAAAATTTAAATGTTATTGACCGGTTTTATTATTGAATAAGTACAGGATTTATTACTTTTTTTCATAAGACACAGGGGTATTTGTGTACCAATCTTAAATTTTGGGATGGGGTACATTTCTTATTGTCGTATCAATAATTGGTAATTGGATAGTATATCATTCATTGGGTAAATCATTGTGATCACGTGATCAGTTATTAACCTATGCTGGGATTAGGAGTCTAGAACATTGGTACATTAAAACTTTGTAGTATAATTTGAGAATGCGTCATTGGTTTTGATTATTCACGCCAAATATAAACGTAAGCAAGACGTTGTACCACGTGATTGTCCTTGATGAGGTAGTGTACAGGGATTAATTTCCTTTGTTGTGGTACTTCTTAAGTTTGAGTACACACACTTCTAGAAAACAGTTGGTTCTACTCAGGTAAACAATTGACGGACATTATTGACCTTATTGAACATATAATAATATGATTAACTCTAAGACTTAGGTATATCAGGAGAAGTATTCTTTAAATTTGAGAATGGTGATAAACAGAATTTTAACATAAGGCGCGAAATTAGAAACAATACATTGAACTTTAGTCACAGCTCATAGTCTAAGATCATTGGTGGTGATTGATTTGAAATCTGATAGCTATCCTTATTGAATCTTATGACTCATAGACGAAAGGCAATACATGCTACAACACTGACAAAGTTATTGTTAATGCAATTTGATTGGTTGATCACTATCTTTCCTGCAATCTGATTGGTTGATCACTATCTTTCATGCAATCTGATTGGCTGATGATTTTCAAATCTTTGCTGTATTCAGTTTTAAGTTTTGTTTAACATTTAAAAATCTTGGTTTCGTTCAACATTTTGCACTCACTGATAAATATGATCAAAACCGTTTATTTGTTAATCGAATAGTTAAAAACCGGATAAAGTTTGACGGTTAACCGTGAAACGTAAATTTTTTTAGTTTGAAATTTTTTTGCTTGAAATTTTTTTGTTTGAAAATTTTTTCGTTTCCAAATTTTTTTTGTTTCAAAATTTTGTTTGAGATTTTTTCGTTTGAAATTTTTTGTTTGAAAATTTTTTCGTTTGAAATTTTTTGTTTGAAAATTTTTGTTCGAAAATTTTGTTTAAAATTTTTTGTTTAAAATTTTTCGTTTCCAAATTTTTTGTTTGAAATTTTTTGTTTCAAAATTTTGTTTGAAATTTTTTTCGCTTCAAAATTTTGTTTGAATTTTTTTTGGTTTGAAATTTTTGTTTGAATTTTTTTTCGTTTCAAAATTTTGTTTCAAAGATTTTTGTTTGAAATTTTTGTTTCAAAGTTTGAGTTGACATTTTTAAAAGTTTGTGCACCTATTAGTAAAGAACCGGAACTGTTTAGAACAAAAACCTTTGACAACATTGTGGTGCAATAGTACACGTCAGAACATGTGGTTTGTACTTGAAATGAAAAAACACAATTCATTGAAATGGATCATTTTATTACACTCCACATACATCCATACCAGATAGTGGTTCTGGATATTGTCGATACAATGTATTTTGAACTTCTTGCACTAGTTTGTCTTTAGCATATAATTTTAATTCCAGTTGAAGTCTTTTAAGGTCTAATGCAATATCAATTGGTGGAAACTCAATGTCCATTTGATCACAAATAAACTGTTTATCAATACAGGTATGCACCCACGAACGATGTTGACAACCATCACAATATCTAGATACATGTTGCACAATATGCATAACACATTTTTCAAAATAGTACTTTTTCAGGAATATACTTGTTTTGTTGCACATTTCCACTGCATGTTTTACACACTGGAATACGTTTATAAATTTGTTCCATTCAGTTTGTGTTAGATACACCATGTTGCGAGGGACATGGAATGTACTCTTTTTACGTAACAGCACCATCTTCTCTTCGAGGACTGTACGCAGCACCACTTCATGATTTGAGCCTAATGATTTGACTATGGTCACATTTAGCTCATCATGAAAATAATCGTTCAATTGGTCGATTCGTGAACATAATATTTGCCATTCTTCACAGGTCAGTTGTACACCAAATTGTTCTGCTTTGCCCAATCGAATCACAGGTTCAAATGTTCTAGCACTGATACCAATCATCACATGTTTTGTTTGAAATATATTTATTGGATAATAGCTTGCGAAGATGAACTCTTTATCGTTAGAAGTACACATCTTTCCTCCTGAAAAGCACTTGCTCAAATGATTTCGTGGGATGACACTGTATTTGCTGATTTATAGTTATTGCTGACGTCATTGGTAAGGAATGTGCTGATTCATGATTTCATCACAGTTGCTGACGTCATGCCGACCAACCACATTCATACAACTACAGCTGACGTCATTGGAAAGAAATGTGCTGATTCATGATTTCATCACAATGGCTGACGAATCTGGCTGTGTACTAAATTCAAGTTGATGACTTCGACCCATGAATTCTTTGTAACATAAAGATACAGATCCAGTATTTAAGAAACGCAGCAGTTCTTCTTGTTTTGATGCCTCCATGGGTAAATATCTTGCTGGTAAAATTATATTCTTATCATTTTCAAGCTTCACTACGATTCTTAATCCAAACTTTGTAGGGATCATTTGGCTAGCTAAGATTCTATAAGGTACATTCTGTTGTAAATTAGTAATCTTGGTAAATGATTTCATCACATCACGTGTGTTTAGAAACTGCAGACAAGTAGCCATGATGACGTTATCATGAATACTAACGCGAACGATACTTATATATGATGCAAAACTGATGACGTTGCATTATCATGTTCTGACGTGCACCACAATGTTGCCAGATGTTTTTGTTCTAAACAGTTCCGGCTAGTGCATACCTGTATTGATAAACAGTTTATTTGTGATCAAATGGACATTGAGTTTCCACCAATTGATATTGCATTAGACCTTAAAAGACTTCAACTGGAATTAAAATTATATGCTAAAGACAAACTAGTGCAAGAAGTTCAAAATACATTGTATCGACAATATCCAGAACCACTATCTGGTATGGATGTATGTGGAGTGTAATAAAATGATCCATTTCAATGAATTGTGTTTTTTCATTTCAAGTACAACCCCAGGTTCTGACGTGTACTATTGCACCACAATGTTGTCAAAGGTTTTTGTTCTAAACAGTTCCGGTTCTTTACTAATAGGTGCACAAACTTTTAAAAATGTCAACTCAAACTTTGAAACAAAAATTTCAAACAAAAATCTTTGAAACAAAATTTTGAAACGAAAAAAAATTCAAACAAAAATTTCAAACCAAAAAAAATTCAACCAAAATTTTGAAGCGAAAAAAATTTCAAACAAAATTTTGAAACAAAAAATTTCAAACAAAAAATTTGGAAACGAAAAATTTTAAACAAAAAATTTTAAACAAAATTTTCGAACAAAAATTTTCAAACACAAAATTTCAAACGAAAAAATTTTCAAACAAAAAATTTCAAACGAAAAAATCTCAAACAAAATTTTGAAACAAAAAAAAATTTGGAAACGAAAAAATTTTCAAACAAAAAAATTTCAAGCAAAAAAATTTCAAACTAAAAAAATTTACGTTTCACGGTTAACCGTCAAACTTTATCCGGTTTTTAACTATTCGATTAACAAATAAACGGTTTTGATCATATTTATCAGTGAGTGCAAAATGTTGAACGAAACCAAGATTTTTAAATGTTAAACAAAACTTAAAACTGAATACAGCAAAGATTTGAAAATTATCAGCCAATCAGATTGCATGAAAGATAGTGATCAACCAATCAGATTGCAGGAAAGATAGTGATCAACCAATCAAATTGCATTAACAATAACTTTGTCAGTGTTGTAGCATGTATTGCCTTTCGTCTATGAGTCATAAGATTCAATAAGGATAGCTATCAGATTTCAAATCAATCACCACCAATGATCTTAGACTATGAGCTGTGACTAAAGTTCAATGTATTGTTTCTAATTTCGCGCCTTATGTTAAAATTCTGTTTATCACCATTCTCAAATTTAAAGAATACTTCTCCTGATATACCTAAGTCTTAGAGTTAATCATATTATTATATGTTCAATAAGGTCAATAATGTCCGTCAATTGTTTACCTGAGTAGAACCAACTGTTTTCTAGAAGTGTGTGTACTCAAACTTAAGAAGTACCACAACAAAGGAAATTAATCCCTGTACACTACCTCATCAAGGACAATCACGTGGTACAACGTCTTGCTTACGTTTATATTTGGCGTGAATAATCAAAACCAATGACGCATTCTCAAATTATACTACAAAGTTTTAATGTACCAATGTTCTAGACTCCTAATCCCAGCATAGGTTAATAACTGATCACGTGATCACAATGATTTACCCAATGAATGATATACTATCCAATTACCAATTATTGATACGACAATAAGAAATGTACCCCATCCCAAAATTTAAGATTGGTACACAAATACCCCTGTGTCTTATGAAAAAAAGTAATAAATCCTGTACTTATTCAATAATAAAACCGGTCAATAACATTTAAATTTTGAATATTTGGCCATAAGAGGAACACCAATGGGTCCTAGAAAACGTTTACCGAATTTTGTTATTTGATAATTCCCAAATTTAAAAGGGAACATAAACATATAAAGGTAATAAACCATATAACGTGCTAAATATGTGTCAATAACCTCCGAAATTCGATTTTTGGTAGTTCTTTACCCACGAAAGCTAACGATGTGGACCATCCAAATTTATAGTGGTACATATTGAAGTCCTGTACTATGATACCAAATGCTTATATTAAAACAATTTCTAAAACCGACTGGATGAGCCAAAATACCCCTCCCAAATTTTCAAGGGGTGCGTCAATGTACCCATGTCTTATGATAGGAAATGAACCCATATACATGACCATATAAACATATAAGGTAATAGAACCCCATCAAAGGGAAGAAATTGGGCCAAAAACCAAACGCATGGTACAACATATTGCTTATGTTTATATTTTAGTAACTTTACCCATGAAAGGGAACAAGATGGATCACCCAAATTTATCATGATACATGTTGAGGTCATGTACTATGATACCGAATGCTTAAATTGGAAAATTTCCAAAATTTAAGGGGATATGGAATGGACCCCTATACATGATCATATAACCATATAAGGTAATAGGACCTCATCCAAGGGATAAATTGAGCCAAAACCAAACACGTGGTTGTACTAAAATTTGGCAATTTCGTACCCATCAAAGGAAACGTGGTGAACCACCCAAATTTATAGTAATATATATTAGGGTTCTATACTATAATACCAAACATGTAAAAGGGGCAATTTCCAAAATTAAAGGGGTGGGCCAAAGTACCCCTCCCAAATTTTTAAAGGGGTGCACAAATGTGCCTTTGTCTTATGATAGGGAATAGACCCCTATACATAACCATATAAGGTAATAGGACTTCATCCAAGGAAATAAATTGGGCCAAAATACCAAACACGTGGTACAACGTATTGCTTACGTTTATATTTTGGCAATTTGTACCCCTAAAAGGGAACGAGGTGGACCATCCAAATTTATCATAATACATGTTAGGGTCCAGTACTATAATACCAAATATATAAAATGAGCAATTTCTAAAATTTAAGGGGTGGGCCAAAGTACCCCTCCCAAATTTTTAAAGGAGTGCACAAATGTACCTATGTCTTATGATAGGGAATAGACCCCTATACATAACCATATAACCATATAAGGTAATAGAACCTCATCCAAGAGGTTAAATTGGGCCAAAAGACCAAACACGTGGTACAACGTATTGCTTACGTTTATATTTTGACAATTTTGTACCCCTAGAAGGAAACGAGGTGGACCATCCAAATTTATCATAATACATGTTAGGATCCGGTACTATAATACCAAATGTTTAAATTGGGCAATTTCCAAAATTTAAGGGGTGGGCCAAAGTACCCCTCCCAAATTTTTAAAGGAGTGCACAAATATACCCATATCTTATGAAAGGTAATGGACCCCTATACATGACCATATAACTATATAGGATAATAACACCTCATCAAAGGGGATAAAATCGATCAAAAACCAAACATGTGGTATAACGTATTGCTTACGTTTATAATTTGGCAATTTTGTACCCCTAGAAGGAAACGAGGTGGACCGCCCAAATTTATCACGATACATATTAGGGTCCTGTGCTATAATACCAAATGTTTAAATTGGTCAATTTCCAAAATTTAAGGGGTGGGCCATGGTACCCCTCCCAAATTTTTCAAGGGGTGCATTAATATACCCATGTCTTATGAAAGGTAATGGACCCCTGTATACGCCCATATAACTATATAGGGTAATAACACCTCATCCAAGGGGATAAATTAGGTCAAAACCCCCCCGAAATTTGAATTTTTGGCAATTTTGTACTCCTAGAAGGGAATGAGGTGGACCACCCAAATTTATCACGATACATATTAGGGTCCTGTACTATAATACCCAATGTTTAAATTGGTCAATTTCCAAAATTTAAGTGGTGGGCCAAGGTACCCCTCCCAAATTTTTTCAAGGGGTGAATTAATATACCTATGTCTTATGATAGGTAATGGACCCCTGTATACGCCCATATAACTATATAAGGTAATAACACCTCATCCAAGGAGATAAATTAGGTCGAAAACCAAACACGTGGTACAACGTATTGCTTACGTTTATATTTTGGCAATTTTGTACCCCTAAAAGGAAACGAGGTGGACCATCCAAATTTATCATGATACATATTAGGGTCCTATACTATAATACCAAATGTTTAAATTGGACAATTTCCAAAATTTAAGGGGTGGGCCAAGGTACCCCTCCCAAAAATTTAAAGGGGTGCATTAATATACCCATGTCTTATGAAAGGGAATGGACCCCTGTATACGCCCATATAACTATATAGGGTAATAACACCTCATCCAAGGGGATAAATTAGGTCAAAAAACCCCGAAAATTGATTTTTTGGCAATTTTTTACCCATGAAAGGGAACGACATAGACACCCAATACTGATAGAGGTACATACTATGGTCCTAGGCTACCACACCAAATTTTTAGATTTGGCAATTTCCAAAATTTAAGGGGGGTGGTCCTATGTACCCCTGCCAAAATTTAGGGGGTGGGCCATGGTACCCCTGCCAAAATTTAGAGGGGGTGGTCCTAAGTACCCCTAGGTCATTGACCCCGGGCCAGGTCATTGACCTTTCACCCCGGTCATGAAAGAGAGTGAGGATGAGTCATTCGGGCCAACGCCTACCATTACTACTTTGCTGTTCCTGTCTAGTTTGTGATAACTCAGATTACGTGACCAAGATTTACGACTCCTTTTATATCTGTTATTCTTTCGTGTATAGTCTCGGTTCTGATTTCCTTTAATTTTGTATTGCTTAAAATCTGATCTTCGTATCTTTCCTTATTACAATAACTGTAACCTCGTTTGCGCCTTTTCTCTCTGTGCTTTGTGGTAGTTGTTTTCGTGCGCTTACGACCTCTGTCGCTTACAATCATATGTTCGTAACTTTTACTACTACTACTACTACTACTATTAGGGATTTTATTAGATTCTGAATCAATAAAATCATTGTCAGATTTGTTACGAGGTTGGTTTAGAAAACCTGTCTCTCGTTCGGGTTCCGATTCCGGTGTTTCGTTTACACCAGGAATATCAGTCACTAACTGAGGCTCAAATTCCGGTGTTTCGTATCAAGCGGGAAAATCTGAGTGTAACTGGGGTTCACATTCCGGTGTTTTGTTATCGGCGTTTACTGTTTCTTGACTACTTTCGCAACATTCTTTCTGTACAGTGTCTAAATTCTGACCTGATTCGTTCTTTGACTCAACGAAATTCTCTTTACATTTGTTTATGTGTGTCTCAATCTTCTGTATAAGATGAACGAAATTCTCTTCCTGCTTGCTTTCTCTAGCCTCTAATTTTTGAAAAAGTAAATCTAATTTATCATTAAGTAAAGCTAATTCTGCTTGCGTGTATGCATCTTGAGCAAAATAATATTGGCTATCACAAAAACATGACTAAAATCACCTGAAAAGGATTTTCTTTTTCCTTTTTTTTAGATTACTGGTTCTAAGCTAAAAAAAGAAATGATATATTAAAATATTGATCTTATAAATATTCGAGCACCAACGCTCTCAATTCGGGTCGATAGTTCGGGCGTCATTTATTTGTAATCGCCCGGGTGTCAAGTCGCTGTTCGGGCTTCCATATATTTGTAATCGCCCTGGTGTCAAGTCCCTGTCCGGGCGCCATTTATTTGTAACTTATTGATTCGAGTCGCTGTTCGGGCGGCCATTTATTTGTAACCATTCTGAGTTCGAGGTCTCTATTTGGGTGAATATTTATTTGTAATCACTCCGTGTAATCTGGTCGCTGTTCGTGGTTCGTGGTCCTACCAATAAGTATCTTCCTGATACTTGAACTTACCTGGAAAGGACGATGAAGGACCTCTCCAAGAAGAGATTACAAACTGTTATTAAATCGCTCGTCGGTCTCAATAATGAGATGAGCATTAGGCGACGAGAGGTTCGGATGTCTCGTCTCGAAAACCTGACGGACAATCAGACGGTCATCCAGACCATAACGCACACAAATATCACTCATACAAACAACAAAAACACACTGGATTAAATGACAGCTATACTTATTTATTAGAACACTATTATATAAAAAAAATAGCGA